>NC_092041.1:40947333-41247333 GCF_003086295.3 Arachis hypogaea | reverse complement strand
TCATAAAGGGATTCATTATCTCCTTGTTTGAAGCATTGGATGCTCAGCCTTAGCTGTGTCATCCGTTTTGGAGGAAAATAGTGATTCAGGAATTTTTTTGACAGCTATTCCCATGTCTTTATGCTGTCCTTAGGTTGGTTATTTAACCACCTCTTAGCTTGGTCTTTTACAGCAAATGGAAACAGTAACAATCTATAGACATCCTGATGTATTTCTTTATCATGTACCGTGTTAGCAATTTGTAAAAACTGTGCCAGAAACTCTGTAGATTCTTCCTGTGGAAGACCAGAATACTGGCAATTTTACTGCACCATGATAATGAGCTGAGGATTCCACTCAAAACTACTAACTCCAATGGAGGGTATACAGATACTACTCCCATATGACCCCATAGTCCTTTTGGACTGTTCATTTCCACTTAGGTCCATGATAGAGAAAGGGAGATGATGTGGATTTATTTTATTTATTTTATTATAAAAAAGTAATTTTCAAAATAATAAAATAAAATAAAATAAAAACTAAAACAAAAAATAAAATAAAAAATATTTTAAAAAAATTTCGAAAAAATGAGGAGAGAAAAAGTGGTTAGGATATTTTTGAAAAAGATGTGATTTTTTTAAATCTTAAAAGGATAAGATTTTGAAAATTTTTGAAATTGAAATCTGAATTTTTATAGAAAATTTCGAAAAATTTGCTTGAAAATAGTTAGAGAAGATAATTTTTTGATTTTTGAATTTTATGATGAAAGAAAAATACACAAAAGACACAAGACTTAAAATTTTTAGATCTAATGCTCCTTGTTTTCGAAAATTTTGGAGGGAAAACACCAAGGAACACCAAACTTAAAGATTTTAAGATCAAAACACAAAGAAGACTCAAGAACACTTTGAAGACTCACAAGAACAACAAGAACAAAAGAAAGAACATCAAACTTAAAATTTTTAGAAAACTATAATAAAATTTTCGAAAATTAAAGAAAGATTAACAAGAAAACACCAAACTTAAAGTTTGGCACGAGATTTAATCAAAGAAAAATTATTTTTAAAAAAATTTTAAAAGGAAGATACCCAATTGCCAAGAACATAAGCCAACGCTCTAGCCAACTGAGCTATAAATGTAACGTGTTTTAATGTTGTATATGAAAAATATATTTTTGAAAACTAATATTTTGAAAAAGCACAAGGAAAACATGAAAACACACAGAACAAGAAAAATCAAAGATCAAATAAGAAAAATTGACAAGAAGAATTTGAAGATCAAGGAAAAACAAAGAACATGCAATTCAAAAATTGAAAGACAAAGAAAAGCATGCAATTGACACTAAACATAGAACATAACACTAAACTCATTAAAAAAATGAAAATTCAAATAAAGAAAAATAATATTTTTGAAAAATTTTTAAAATGAATAATAGAAGATGCAATCCTAGTGACTCTAAACTAAAAAGACAAATTTTTCCTAATCTAAGTAACAAGAATCACCGTCAGTTGTTCAAACTCAAACAATCCCCGGCAACGGCGCCAAAAACTTGGTGCACGAAATTGAAATCACACTTTTGCAATCCGCAGAACTAACCAGCAAGTGCACTGGGTCGTCCAAGTAATACCTTATGTGAGTAAGGGTCGATCCCATGGAGATTGTTGGTATAAAGCAAGCTATGGTTATCTTATTAATCTTAGTCAGGATGCCAATAAGGTTCTTTGAATTTAATTGTAAAAAGTGAAAGTGTTTGGAATAAGTAATTGCTACTCAATAATGGAGAATATGTTGGAGTTTTGGAGATGCTTTGTCTTCTGAATTCCTGTAACATAATGCTTCCTCACTTTCAAACATGCAAGGCTCCTTCCATGGCAAGCTGTATGTAGGGCGTCACTGTTGTCAATGGCTACCTCCCATCCTCTCAGTATAAATGGTCTAAATGCTCTGTCACAGGAAGGCTAATCATCTGTTGGTTCTCGATCATGTCGAAATAGGATCCATTGATCCTTTTGTGTCTATCACTACGCCCAACACTCGCGAGTTTGAAGCTCGTCACAGTCATCCAATTCCAGAATCCTACTCGGAATACCATAGAGAAAGTTTAGACTTTCTAGATTCTCAAGGTTGCTGCCATCAATTCTAGCTTATACCACGAAGATTCTGATTAAGAAATCTAAGAGATACTCATTCAATCTAATGTAGAATGGAGGTGGTTGTCAGGCACACATTCATGGATTGAGGAAGGTGATGAGTGTCACGGATCATCACCTTCTTCATAGTGAAGTGCGAATGAACATCTTCGATAGGAACAAGCGTGTTTGAATGGAAAACAGAAATAATTGCATTAATTCATTGAGACACTGCAGAGCTCCTCACCCCCAACAATGGAGTTTAGAGACTCATGCCATCACAAGGTATATAATTCAGATCTAAAATGTCATGAGATACAAAATAAGTCTCTAAAAGTTATTTTTATACTAAACTAGTAGCCTAGGTTTATAGAAAATGAGTAAACTAAGATGGATAGTGCAGAAATCCATTTCTGGGGCCCATTTGGTGTGTGCTGGGGCTGAGACTTAAGCTTCTCACATGGCTGGGCTGTTTCTGAAGTTGAACGCCAGGTTGTAACCTGTTTCTGGCGTTGAACTCTAACTTGCAACCTGTTTCTGGCGCTAGACGCCAGACTACAACATGGAACTGGCGTTAAATGCCAGTTTACGTCATCTATCTTCGCGCAGAGTATGGACTATTATATATTGCTGGAAAGCCTTGGATGTCTACTTTCCAACCCAATTGAGAGCGCGCTAATTGGAATCCGTAGCTCTGAAAAATCCATTCCGAGTGCAGGGAGGTCAGAATCCAACAACATCAGTAGTCCTTTTTTTAGTCCTTGAGTAATCTGCTAGCTGCTGACACGCCATTTATCTTTGATAAGGAGTGTTTGCAGGTGTTCAAGACTCTGAAAGCTAAGCTAATCACAGCACCAATCATCTCTGCACCAGACTAGACATTACTATTTGAACTAATGTGTGATGCCAGTGACCATGCCATTGGTGCAGTGTGGGACAAAGGCATGACAAGCTTCTGCATGTCATTTACTATGTCAATCGTGCTTTAAATGACGCACAGAAGAACTACACAACCATAAAAAAAAGAGTTACTTGCAGTGGGTTACGCCATTGACAAGTTTAGATCTTATTTAGTAG
Organism: Arachis hypogaea; assembly: GCF_003086295.3. NCBI lineage: Eukaryota > Viridiplantae > Streptophyta > Magnoliopsida > Fabales > Fabaceae > Arachis > Arachis hypogaea. The sequence goes on along the minus strand of NC_092041.1, from coordinate 41,244,148 downwards.
GATCAAAAGTGATTGTGTATACTGACCATGCTACTCTTAAATATCTACTCACAAAGCAGGATTCAAAACCCAGACTCATCAGATGGGTGTTGCTTCTACAAGAGTTTGATATAGAAATAAGAGACAGAAAAGGGACAAAGAACCAAGTAGCAGATCACCTATCCCGAATAGAACCAATAGAAGGTGCATCCCCCCTCTTACTGAGATCTCTGAAAACTTTCTGGATGAGCAACTCTTTGCCATCCAAGAAGTGCCATGGTTTGCAGACATTGCAAACTACAAGGCAGTGAGATTCATACCCAAAGAGTACAGTAGGCAGCAATCAAAGAAATTGATTACTAATGCAAAGTACTATCTTTGGGGTGAACCATATCTCTTCAAGAGATGTGCAGACGGAGTAATCCGTAGATGTGTGCCTAAAGAAGAAGCACAGAAAATCCTCTGGAACTGCCATGGATCATAGTATGGAGGACATTTTGGAAGTGAGCGAACAGCCACAAGAGTCCTCCAATGTCGCTTCTACTGGCCTACTCTCTATAAAAACTCCCGAGTGTTTATACTTAATTGTGACAGTTGCCAAAGATCTGGCAATCTTCCTCATAGTTATGCCATGCCTCAAAAAGTGATCTTGGAGATTGAGTTGTTTGATGTATGGGGTATTGATTTTATGGGGCCTTTCCCACCATTATACTCAAACACATATTCTGGTGGCAGTGGATTATGTATCCAAATGCGTTGAAGCTATTGCAATACCCACTAATGATACTAAGACAGTGCTGAAATTCCTCCAGAAACATATCTTCAGCAGATTTGGTATCCCTAGAGTACTAATCAGTGATAAGGGCACTCATTTTTGCAATAAACAGCTTTACTCTACTTTGGTTCGGTATGGAGTTAGCCACAGGGTGGCCACTCCATATCATCCATAGACAAATGGGCAAGCTGAAGTCTCTAATAGAGAACTTAAAAGAATCCTGGAATGGACCGTGATCAACCGTAGAAGGGATTGGGCAAGAAGCTTGGATGATGCTCTGTGGGCATACAAAACAGCATTCAAAACTCCTATAGGAACTTCTCCCTACCAGCTTATGTATGGAAAAGCCTGTCACTTGCCAGTGGAACTGGAACATAAGGCCTATTGGGCAACCAGATTCTTAAACCTTGATGCCAAGTTAGCTGGAGAAAAACGATTGCTCCAGTTAAATGAGCTAGAGGAATTCAGACTCAACGCTTTCGAAAATGCAAAAATTTACAAAGAGAAAGCAAAAAGATGGCATGATAAGAAGTTGTCATCCAGAGTCTTTGAGCCAGGGCAGAAAGTTCTACTGTTTAACTCTAGGCTCAGATTATTCCCCGGGAAATTGAAATCCCGGTGGAGAGGTCCATATGTGATTACAAGTGTGTCACCATATGGTTACGTAGAGTTTCAGGATAATAATTCCAATAAAAAGTTCATTGTTAATGGATAGAGAGTCAAACATTATCTTGAAAGCAATTTTGAGCAAGATTGCTCAAAATTGAGACTTGATTAAAGCTCAGTAATAGTCCAGCTAAAGACAATAAAGAAGTGCTTGCTGGGAGGCAACCCAGCCATTTACAAATCTTATTTGTTAATTAATTGATTTTTATAGGTTTATGTCAATTATGTTCAAGGTAAAATAGCAATTTCTTGAATTCACAGAGGTACAGAAGGGTTCGCAGGATAAAACAGCAAAAAGGAAGCTCACTAGTGCGAAAAAGCCAGTAGGAACTATTTTGGGCGTTGAACGCCCAACAGAAGCATCTACTGGGCGTTCAACGCCAGTAAGGATAGCCACCTGGGCGTTAAACGCCAGAAAGAAGCATCTTTTGGGCATTGAATGCCAGAAAGAAGCACCTTCTGGACGTTTAACGCCAGATTTATAGCGTCCTGGGCGTTCAGTAAAACACCTAGTGACAAAGGAGTTCCTGGCATTCAACGCCAGCTAGAAGCAACAGCTGGGCGTTGAACACCCAGGAGAAGCTGCAAATGGGCGTTAAATGCCCAAAACATGCAGCATTTGGGCAGTTAACGCAGGATTGTGGGGAGGAGGTAAATTCGTTTTTACTTCAAATTTTTTTCCAATTTTCATATTTCAATCCATGATTTCTTGCATAAACATGTTACAAATTCTCAACTTTTAACTTCAAAATGCAAAAAATTCTTAATCCTAAAAATATTTCTTCATTCTTCTTCAATTTCTTTTCAAATCATTTTCAAAACTCATCTATCTTTTTGAATTCTTGTCAAATCTTTTTAATTTTTTCTCAAATCTTTTTCAAAATCTCATAATATCTTTTGAATTTTTGAAATTGCCTCTCCTTTTATTCCACTCCTTTCCTTTCTTTTGCTTGAGGACAAGCAAACCTCTAAGTTTGGTGTGTTTTTCCGTGATCAATGAGCTAAAACTCATCAAGATCATGGCACCTAAGGGAAAACAAACCACTTCAAGAGGCAAGAAAGAGAATATTCCAAAACCACTTTGGAATCAAGAGAAGTTCTTAACCAAAGAACATGTAGACCATTACCACAAAATAATGGTTCTGAGATCAGTGAACCCGGAAGTTAAATTTGATCTGAAAGAAGACGAATATCTGGAGATACAGAAGCTGAAGCGCCAGAAGCTATCTCTTGAATGACCAGACACCCCACGAGTTGAAGGAGCACCCATCATCTTCCAAACTAAAGGTTGTTGAGTTCTAATCTTAGCCTTAACTCTGTGATAATTGTTCTTATTAGGAATTTACCTTAGAAGTTATATATGAGCAGTAGTAATTAGTATATCTATTTTGATTTTATCTCCAATTAAGCTATAATTTATTTTACTCATCATCATCAAACATGAATAAAATAGTTGATTTTTAGAATAAAGACGCAATATTTTTTTTCGAGTTCTTAATAAGGAAAATTATAATTATTTGTATGTGGTGGCAATACTTTTTGTCTTCTGAATGAATGCTTGAACAGTGCATATTTTTGATACTGAATTTTATGAATGTTAAAATTGTTGGCTCCTGAAAGAATGATGAACAAGAGAAATATTATTGCTGATTTGAAAAATCATAAGATTGATTCTTGAAGCAAGAAAAAGCAGTGAAAAAAAAAGCAAAAAAGGTAGAAAAAGCAACTAGCCCTTTAAACCAAAAGGCAAGGGTGAAAAGGATCCAAGGCTTTGGGCATCAATGGATAGGAGGGCCTAAGGAAATAAATCCAGGCCTAAGCGGCTAAATCAAGTTGTCCCTAACCATGTGCTTGTGGCATGCAGGTCCAAGTGAAAAGCTTGAGACTGAGTGGTTAAATTCGTGATCCAAAGCAAAAGAGTGTGCTTAAGAACTCTGGACACCTCTAATTGGGGACTCTAGTAAAGTTAAGTCACAATCTGAAAAGGTTCACCCAGTTATGTGTCTGTGGCATTTATGTATCCGGTGGTAATACTAGACTAGGAGAATCAATAATACTATTTAAACTCTGAGTTCCTATGGATGCCAATCATTTTAAATTTTAAAGGATAAAGTGAGATGCCAAAACTGTTCAGAAGCAAAAAGCTACTAGCCCCGCTCATCTAATTAGAATCTGAGCTTCACTTGAAAATATGAGATATTATTGCTTCTTGATTTCTTTTTATCCTATTTTATTTATCTAGTTGCTTGAGGACAAGCAACAGTTTAAGTTTGGTGTTGTGATGAGCGGATCTTTTATACGCTTTTTGGGGGGTAATTTCATGTAGATTTTAGTGTGTTTTAGTTAGTTTTTAGTATATTTTTATTAGTTTTTAGGCAAAATTCATATTTTTGGACTTTATTATGAGTTTTTGTATTTTTCTGTGATTTCAGGTATTTTCTGGCTGAAATTGAGGGAGCTGAGCAAAAATCTGATTTAGGCTGAAAAAGGATTGCTGATGTTGTTGGATTCTGACCTCCCTGCACTCGAAATGGATTTGTTGGAGATACAGGAGTTCAATTGGCGCGTTTTCAATTGGGTTGGAAAGTAGACATCCAGGGCTTTCCAGAAATATATAATAGTTCATACTTTGCGCGAAGATAGATGATGTAAACTGGCATTTAACGCCAGTTCGATGTTGCAGTCTGGCATTCAGTGCCAGAAACAGGTTGCAAGTTGGAGATCAACGCCAGAAATAGGTTACAACCTGGCGTTCAACACCAGAAACAGCCCAGGCACGTGAGAAGCTTAAGTCTCAGCCCCAGCACACACCAAGTGGGCCCCAGAAGTGGATTTCTGCACTATCCATCTTAGTTTACTCATTTTCTATAAACCTAGGTTACTAGTTTAGTATTTAAACAACTTTTAGAGACTTATTTTGATCTCATGAAATTTTAGATCTGAATTATATACCTTGTGATGGCATGATTCTCTAAACTCCATTGTTGGGGGTGAGGAGCTCTGCAGCGTCTCGATGAATTAATGCAATTATTTCTATTTTCCATTCAAACACGCTTGTTCCTATCTAAGATGTTCATTCACGCTTCACTATGAAGAAGGTGATGATCCGTGACACTCATCACCTTCCTCAATCGATGAACGTGTGCTTGACAACCACCTCCGTTCTATATTAGATTAAATGAGTATCTCTTAGATTCCTTAATCAAAATCTTCGTGGTATAAGCTAGAATTGATGGCAGCATCCTTGAGAATCTGGAAAGTCTAAACCTTGTGTGTGGTATTCCAAGTAGTATTCTGGGATTGGATAACTGTGACGAGCTTCAAACTCGCGAGTGTTGGGCGTAGTGACAGACGCAAAAGGATCAATGGATCCTATTCCGACATGATCGAGAACCAACAGATGATTAGCCGTGCTGTGACAGAGCATTTGGACCATTTTCACTAAGAGGATGGAAAGTAGCCATTGACAACGGTGATGCCCTAAATACAGCTTGCCATGGAAGGAGCCTTGCATGTTTGAAAGTGAGGAAGCATTATGTTACAGGAATTCAGAAGACAAAGCATCTCCAAAACTCCAACATATTCTCCATTACTACATTATAAGTATTTATTTCATGCTCTTTTACTTTTTACAATTAAAACTAAAAATTATTATTGATATTATATCCTGACTAAGAATAATAAGATAATCATAGCTTGCTTCAAGCCAACAATCTCCATGGGATTCAACCCTTACTCACGTAAGGTATTGCTTGGACGACCGAGTGTACTTGCTGGTTAGTTGTGCGGAATTACATAGTGTGAAGTAATTTTCGTGCACCAACTGACCAATAAGAAGTTCCCTATTAAGGAACCAAAGGAATCTGAGGCTCACACAGAGACCATAGAAATTCCACTGAACTTACTTTTGCCATTCATGAGCTCTGATGAGTATTCTTCCTCTGAAGAGGACAAAGACACTGTTGAAGAGCAAGTTGCTCAGTATCTAGGAGCAATTATGAAGCTGAATGCCAAGTTATTTGGTAATGAGACTTGTGAGGATGAACCTCCATTGCTCATCAAAGAACTGAATTCATGGATTCAGCAGACATTGCCTCAAAAGAAACCGGATCCCAGAAAGTTCTTAATACCTTGCACCATAGGCACCATGAACTTTGAAAAGGCTCTGTGCGACCTGGGGTCAGGTATCAACGTCATGCCACTCTCTGTAATGGAGAAACTAGGGATCTTTGAGGTACAAGCTGCAAGAATCTCACTAGAGATGGCAGACAAATCAATGAAATAGGCTTATGGACTTGTAGAGGATGTCTTAGTGAAAGTTGAAGGCCTTTACGTCCCTACTAACTTCATAATCCTAGACACTGGGAAGGATGAGGATGAATCCATCATCCTTGGAAGACCCTTCCTAGCCACGACAAGGGCTGTGATTGATATTGATAGAGGAGAGTTAGTCCTTCAAGTGAATGAGAACTACCTTGTGTTCAAGACTTAAGGATCTTCTTCGGTACACACGGAGAAGAAGCATGAAAAGCTTCTCTTAATACAAAGTTAGACAGAGCCCCCACACTCAACTTCTAAGTTTGGTGTTGGGAGGCCACAACCATGCTCTGCGTATCTGTGGAGCTCTGTAAGAGCTCATTGTCAAGCTATTGACATTAAAGAAGCGCTTATTGGGAGGCAACCCAGTCTTATTTATCTATATTAATCACTTTCTCATTTTTATTTTCTAGCTGTAATCTATGTTTACTTTAGGTTGATGATCATGTGGAGTCACAAAAATAGCTACAGAATCAAAAGCAAAATAAAAAACAGTATCAAACCTTGGACGAACCACTCCTACACCTCCTTCTCCTCATTTCTTTCTTTTTATACTTGAGGACGAGCAAACCTTTTAAGTTTGGTGTGGAAAAAGTGTTGCTTTTTATTTTTCCATAACCATCAATGGCACCTAAGACCGGAAAAACCTCTAAGAAGAAGAAAGGGAAGGCAATTGCTTCCACTTCTAAGTCATGGGAGATGGAGAGATTCATCTCAAAAGCCCATCACTAGAAAGAGGATGGAGCAAACAAGAGAGCCCACTCATGGACCTCAATAAGAGCAAGAGGAAGTCCCTCATCAACAAATCTCTGAGATGCCTCAAGGGATGCATTTTCCTCCACACAACTATTGGGAGAAACTCAATACCTCTTTAGGGGATTTGAGTTCCAACATGGAGCAACTAAGGATGGAGCACCAAGAGCACCCCATTATCTTCCATGAAATTAGAGAGGACCAAAGAGCCATGAGGGAAGAGCAACAAAGGCAAGGAAGAGACATTGAGCAGCTCAAGCACTCTATAGGATCTTCAAGAGAAAGAACTAGCCGCCATCACTAAGGTGGACCCATTCTTTAATTTCCTTGTTCTTATTTTTCTGTTTTTCGATTTTTATGATGTATGTTTTGTCTATGTTTGTGTCTTTATTGCATGATCATTAGTGTCTAGTATCTATGTCTTAAACGTATGAGTGTTCCATGAATCCTTCACCATTCTTAACTAAAAAATGTTTCTATTTGCAAAATAACAAGAAGTACATGAATTTCGAATTCTATCTTGAAATTAGTTTAATTATTTTGATGTGGTGGCAATACTTTTTGTTTTCTGAATGAATGCTTGAACAATGCATATTTTTTATAGTGAAGTTTATGAATGTTAAAATTGTTGGCTTTTGAAAGAATGATGAAAAAGGAGAAATGTTATTGATAATCTGAAAAATTATAAAATTGATTGTTGAAGCAAGAAAAAGCAGTGAAAAATACAAAGCTTACAGAAAAAAAGCGAAAAATAAAGGAAAAAAATAAAAGAAAAAGAAAAATCAAGTAGAAAAAGCCAGTAACCCTTTAAACCAAAAGACAAGGGTAAAGAGGCTCCTAGGCTTTGAGCATCAGCAGATAGGAGGGCCCAAAGGAATAAAATCATGGCCTAAGTGGCTAAATCAAGCTGTCCCTAACCATGTGCTTGTGTCATGAAGGTCCAAGTCAAAAGCTAGGGACTGAGTGGTTAAAGTCGTGATCCAAAGCAAAAAAGTGTGCTTAAGAACTCTAGACACCTCTAACTGGGGACTCTAGCAAAGCTGAGTCACAATCTGAAAAGGTTCACCCAATTATGTGTCTGTGGCATTTATGTATCCGGTGGTAATACTAGAAAACAAGATGCTTAGGGTCACGACCAAGACTCATAAAGCAGTTGTGTTCAAGAATCAACATACTAAACTAGGAGAATCAATAAAACTATCTGAATTCTGAGTTCCTATGGATGCCAATCATTATGAACTTCAAAGAATAAAGTGAGATGCCAAAACTGTTCAGATGCAAAAAGCTACTAGCCCCGCTCATCTAATTAGAACTAAGCTTCATTGATATTTTGAGATTTATTGTATATTCTCTTCTTTTTATCCTATTTTGTTTTTGGTTACTTGGGGACAGGCAACAATTTAAGTTTGGTGTTGTGATGAGCGGATAATTTTATACGCTTTTTTGCATTCTTTTTAGGTAGTTTCTAGTTTGTTTTAGTTACTTTTTAGTATATTTTTATTAGTTTTTACGCAAAAATCACATTTCTGGACTTTACTATGAGTTTGTGTGTTTTTCTGTGATTTCAGGTATTTTCTAGCTGAAATTGAGGGATCTGAGCACAAAGATGATTCAGAGGCTAAGAAAGGACTGCAGATGTTGTTGGATTCTGACCTCCCTGCACTCAAAGTGGATTTTCTGGAGCTACATAAGCCCAATTGGCGCGCTCTCAATTGGGTTGGAAAGTAGACATCTTTGATATAATAGTCAATACTTTGTCTGAGATTTGATGGCCCAAACTGGCGTCCAAACGCCCACCAGAGACCCTTTTTTGGCGTAAAACGCCAGAACAGGCACCAAAGATGGAGTTTAACTCCAAGAAGAGCCTATGCACATGAAAGCTTCAATACTCAGACCAAGCACACACCAAGTGGGCTCTTGAAGTGGATTTCTGCACTATCTGCACTTAGTTACTCATTTTCTGTAAACCTAGTTTACTAGTTTAGTATAAATAGCACTTTTTACTATTGTATTCAGATCTTTGGACGACGGATCCTTTGATCAGGTCTTCTTCCCTTGTTTTCGAATTCTTATGCCATTTGGGAAACTGGCCATTTGGCCATGCCTAGACCTTTTTGTTCTTATGTATTTTTCAACGGTGGAGTTTCTACACCTCATAGATTAAGGTGAGGAGCTCTGCTGTTCCTCATGAATTAATGCAAGTACTATTGTTTTTCCTTCAATTCATGCCTACTTCTTCTCCAAGATATACTCTTATACTTAATTCAGTTAAGTCAGACTGAAGGGGTGACCCGTGACAACCACCCACTATCTTCAGTACTCACTTAGCCAAGATCCGCCTGCCTGACAACCACAAAGCGGTCTACATGATGTTCAACGTAGTCATTAGACGCCAGCCGGAGTATACTTTAATCTACGGATTCGCATCATCTCTCCTGACAACAGGGCATCCGACCCCGTGATTAGGATCTTCGTGGTATAGGCTAGAATCAATAGACAGCATTCCTGAGATCTGGAAAGTCTAAACCTTGTCTATGGTATTTCGAGTAGGATCTGGGAAGCGATGACTGTGAGGAGCTTCAAACTCGCGAATGTTGGGTGCAGTGATAGTGTGCAAAAGGATCAATGGATCTTATTCCGACACAAGTGAGAACCGACAGATGATTAGCCCTGCGGTAGCTGTGCCTGGTATTTTTCATCTGAGGTGAAAAATCTGACAGTTGATTAGCCGTACAGAGACCGTAGCCAGACCATTTTCACTGAGAGGAACATACAGCTTGCCATGGAAGGGTGTGTGTATGATTGGATGAAAGCAATAGGGAAGCAGAGGTTCAGAAGCAACAAAGCATCTCCAAACGCTTATCTGAAATTCCTACCAATGAATTACATAAGTATCTCTATGTTATTTTCCGTTCTATTTACCTTTCAATTGTCAATATCTCATAACCATTTGAATCCACCTAACTGAGATTTACAAGATGACCATAGCTTGCTTCAAGCCGACAATCTCTGTGGGATCGACCCTTACTCATGTAAGGTATTACTTGGACGACCCAGTGCACTTGCTGGTTAGTTGTGCGGAGTTGTGGAAAGTGTGATTACAGTTTCGTGCACCAACTTTCTTGTCCCTCCACCCTTTATGTACTTTTCTTTTAGTACCTTTATGCTTAGAGCTTGTTGAGGGTTGCCCAATACATAACTTAGAATTGATGTCTGGGGCTATGTAAAGCTCTGTACAGAAAGAGAGGGTTGGCACATTAGGTGTTGCATAGTTATCTCTTTCTTATCAGAGGGAACATTAGGATTGGATATTTTAAATAAGATGTAGTCCTCTCCTAATTGAAAAATCATTTATCCCTTAGCTACGTTGATCAAGGCTTTTACAGTAGCTAAGAAGGGTCTTCCAAGGATGACAAAGTCATCCTCATCCTCCCTAATATCCAAAACAATGAAGTTTGTAGGGATGTAGTGGTTTTCAACTTTAACCAAGACATCCTCCACTAAGCCATATGGCTTCTTCATGGTCATGCCTGCCATCTTTAAAGAGATGTGTGCAGCTTATACATCAAAGATTCTCAGCTTCTCCATTACAGAGAGTGGCATGAGATTTATTCTTGACCGTAGGTCACACAGAGCCTTTTCAAAGGTCATAGTGCCTATGGGGCAACGAATCAAAAAGCGTCCAGAATCTAGAAGCTTCTAAGGTAGCTCTTGTTGAACCAAAGCATGGAGTTCTTTGGTGAGCAATAGAGGTTCTTGGTGCACGAAAATTACACTCACACTATGTAATTCCACACAACTAACCAGCAAGTGCACTGGGTCGTCCAAGTAATACCTTACGCGAGTAAGGGTCGATCCCACAGAGATTGTTGGCTTGAAGCAAGCTATGGTTATCTTATTATTCTTAGTCAGGATACTAATAGGGTTCTTTAGTTTCAATTGTAAAAAGTGAAAGAGCATGAAACGAGTGATTGTTACGCAGTAATGGAGAATGTGTTGGAGTTTTGGAGATGCTTTGTCTTCTGAATCTTTGCTTTCCTACTGTCATCTTCTTCACGCACGCAAGGTTCCTTCTATGGCAAGCTGTGTGTTGGTGGATCACCGTTGTCAATGGCTACCATCCGTCCTCTTAGTGAAAATGGTCCAAAAGTGCTATCACAGCACGGCTAATCATCTGTCGGTTCTTGATCATGTCGGAATAGGATCCATTGATCCTTTTGCATCTGTCACTACACCCAACACTCGTGAGTTTGAAGCTCATCACAGTCATCCAATCCCTGAATCCTACTCAGAATACCACAGACAAGGTTTATACTTTTCGGATTCTCAAGGATGCTGCCAATGGGTTCTAGCTTATACCACGAAGACTCTGATTAAGGAATCCAAGAGATACTCATTCAATCTAATGTAGAACGAAGGTGGTTGTCAAGCACGCGTTCATAGGTTGAGAATGGTGATGAGTGTCACGGATCATCACTTTTCATCATATTGAAGTGCGAATGAACATCTTAGATAGAAACAATGGAGTTTAGAGACTCATGCCGTCAAAAAGTACAAATTTTAGATCTTAAAAATGTCATGAGATGCAAAATAAATCTCTAAAAGTTGTTTAAATACTAAACTAGTAACATAGGTTTACAGAAAATGAGTAAACTAAAATTGATAGTGCAAAAATCCACTTCCAGGGCCCACTTGGTGTGTGCTGGGACTGAGACTTGAGCTTTTCACGTGCCTGGGCTGTTTCTGGAGTTAAATGTCAGGTTGTAAACCTGTTTTGGGCGTTTAACTCCAAGTGGTAACCTGTTTCTGGCGTTTAACACCATAATTGAACATGGAACTGGCGTTAAACGCCAGTTTACATAATTTATCTTCGAAAAAAGTATGGACTATTATATATTGCTGGAAAGCCCTGGATGTCTACTTTCCAACCCAATTGAGAGCGCGCAAACTAGACTCTTGTAGCTCCAAAAAATCCATTCCGAGGGCAGGGAGGTCAGAATCCAACAACATCAGCAGTCCTTTTCAGCCTGAATCAGATTTTTGCTCAGTTCCCTCAATTTCAGCCAGAAAATACTTGAAATCATAGAAAAACACAAAAACTCATAGTAAAGTCCAGAAATATGAATTTTGCCTAAAAACTAATAAAAATATACTAAAAACTAACTAAAACATACTAAAAACTACAAGAAATTACCCCCAAAAAGCGTATAAAATATCCGCTCATCAGTTCTTCCTCCAGAGGCTTTGTACCAAATAGTTTGGCATTTAGGTTCATAAGAGCTCCTAGGTACCGAGCAACTTGCTCTTCCTTAGTGTCTTCATCCTTACTTGAAGAAGAGTAGTTATCATAACTCATCCATTGCAGAAGTGTATTCAAAGGAACCTCAATGGTCTTTATAGTTTCCTTTGGTTCTGGGCTAGAGGGTTCTTGAGCGGGCTTTAAGCTCTCAAGGGGTGTGCTTTGACTGGAGTTCAACGCCATCTCTATCGGTTTATTGGGCATTGAATGCCCTTGCTGTCCACAATGACTGGCGTTAAACACCAGTCCCTCTAGCATTATGGGCGTTGAACACCCAGCAGGGATGTCCTTGTTGGCATTCAACACCAGTTTCCCTGGGTTGGTGGGCGTTGAATGCCCAGTGAGGGGTTCCTCACTAGCGTTCAGTGCCATAATGACTGCCTGGTTGGGCGTTGAATGCCCAGTGAGGGATTCCTCGCTAGCGTTCAGCGCCAAAAAGCCTTCCTATTTGGGCGTTGAACACCCAGCCAGTGCTCCCTGGCTGGTTAGGGACAGCTTGATTTAGCCGCTTAGGCCTGGATTTATTTCCTTGGGCCCTCCTATCCATTGATGCTCAATGCCTTGGATCCTTTTCACCCTTTCCTTTTGGTTTAAAGTGCTATTGGCTTTTTCTACTGCTCATTCTCTTCTTGTTTTTCTTTTTTTTCACTACTTTTTCTTGCTTCAAGAATCAATTTCATGATTTTTCATATCAACAATAATGTTTCTCTTGTTCATCATTCTTTCAAGAGCCAACAATTTTAACATTCATAAAATTCAATATAAAAAATATGCACTGTTTAGGCATTCATTCAGAAGACAAAAAGTATTGCCACCACATATAAATAATTAGAATTTTCCTTATTAAAAACTCGAAAAAAAATATTGCCTCCTTATTCTAAAAATCTACCATTTTATTCATGTTTGATGATGATGAGAAAAATAAATTATAGCTTAATTGGAGATAAAATAAAAATAGAGATACTAATTACTACTACTCATATATAACTTCTAAGGTAAATTCCTAATAAGAACAATTATCACAGAGTTAAGGCTAAGATTAGGACTCAAAAACCTTTATTTTGGGAGGTAGATGCTCCTTTAATCTGTAGGGTGCTTGGCCCTTCAAGAGATAGCTTCTGATGCTTCAGTTGCTTCAGTTCACGCCCTTGTTCTTTTTATTCCCTAAGCAGTTTGCAAAGCATGCTACTTTGATTTTGCTGTTCTTCCTTTAGTTGGTCCAAAGCTTCTTGCGACTTGGTGACAGATGCTTCAAGACGCTCCCAGTATTCAATTTGAGGGATTTCCAGGAGGAACTCTTGTGCTTTCCTCTTGATGGGGTCATCCTGCACTTGTTGTCCTTCTATTGACTTTTCAGAGATTGGTTGCTCAACTGAGATATACTCATTCACTCCCATCTTTACCCCAGCATCTTTACATAGCATAGAGATTAAGCTTGGATAGGCCAATTTGGCCTCTTTGGAGTTCTTGTTTGCAATTGTGTAAAGTTCACAAGAAATCAGCTGATGAACTTCCACTTATTTTCCCAACATAATGCAAAGGATCATTACTGTTCTTTTGATGGTGACTTCAGAGCGGTTGCTAGTGGGCAGTATAGAACGCCCAATGAAGTCCAGCTAGCCTCTGGCGACTGGTTTGAGATCTCCTCTCTTGAGTTGATTTGGGATACCCTTTGTGCTGGTTGTCCACTTGGTTCCAAGGAGGCATATGTCCTCTAGAATTTCGTCCAAGCCCTTATTTGTTCTCATCATTCTCCTATTAAAAGAGTCTGGGTCATCTTTCAGCTGAGGTAGCTTGAAAATCTCCTTGATTTTGTCAGGGTGGAGGTGAACAATCTTCCCTCTGACCAAAGTCTAATAGTCATAGAAGACGGTTCCAACTATTCTCTGCCTGTCTGTTTACCACAGACTAGAGTAGAATTCCTGAACCATGTTTCTTCCCACCTTTGTTTCAGGATTAGCTAGGATTTTCTAGCTCCTGTTCGAATTTGCTCTTGGATCTCCGGATATTCATCTTCTTTCAGATCGAATTTAACTTCTGGGATCACTGACCTTAGACCCATTATTTTGTAGTAATGGTCTGAATGTTCTTTGGTTAAGAACTTCTCTTGATTCCAAAGTGGTTTTGGAATATTCTCTTTCTTGCCTCTTGGAGTGGTTTGTTTTCCCTTAGGAGCCATGATCTTAGTAGGTATTGGTTTAGTGATCATGGATAAACACACCAAACTTAGAGGTTTGCTTGCCCTCAAGCAAAAGAAAGGAAAGGAGAGGGATAGAGGGAGAGCCAAGTTCGAATTGTGGATGAGAGGAGGGGGCCGAACGTGGATTTAAAGGGAAGGGGGTGGGTTTTCGAAAATTTTGAAGAAGATATGATAGAAGATATGATTTGTAAAAGATAAGTATAATAGGAAAAAGATAAATCTGAAATTTGAAAAGAAGATATGATGAATTTAAAAAAAGATTTGAGAAGAATTTAAAAAGATAATTGAGTTTTGAAAAAGATTTGAAAAGAAGTTGAAGAGGATTTGAAAAGGATTTATGTTAAGAATTAAGATACATTTGATATTTTTGAAAAAAGATTTGAAAAATTAGGATTAGTAATGTGTTTATGCAAGAAATTATAGATGGAAACATGAAAATTTGAAAAAAATCAAGTTGGGAACAAAAACTTCCTCCCCTCCACAATCCTGGCATTAAACGCCCAACTACTGCATGTTTTGGGCGTTTAACGTCCAGTTGGTGCTTGGTCTGGGTGTTTAACGCCCAGCTGTTGCTTCTAGCTGGCGTTAAATGCCAGAAACTCCTCTATCACTGGGCGTTTTTATGAACGCCTAAGATGCTGTAAATCTGGCGTTAAACGCCCAGAAGTTGCTTCTTTCTGGCGTTTAACGCCCAGATGGCTATCTCTACTGGCATTAAATGCCCAGAAGATGCTTCTTTTGGGCGTTTAACACCCAAAATATCTCTTACTGGCTTTTTCGCACCAGTGAGCTTCTTTTTGCTGTTTTATCCTCTGAATCCTTCTGTAACTCTGTGAACTCATGCAATTGCTATTTTACCTTGAAGATAATTAATATGAACTTGTAAAATTCATTTAATCAACAAATAAACTTTGTTAATGGCTGGTTGCCTCCCAGCAAGTGCTTCTTTATTGTCTTTAGCTGGACTATTACTGAGCTTTAATCAAGTCTCAGTTTTGAGCATTCTTGCTCAAAATTGCTTTCAAGATAATGTTTGACTCTCTGTCCATTAACAATGAACTTTTTGTTAGAATCATTATCCTGAAGCTCTACGTATCCATATGGTGACACACCTGTAATCACATATGGTCCTCTCCACCAGGATTTCAATTTCTCGGGGAATAATCTGAGCCTAGAATTAAACAGCAGAACTTTTTGCCTTAGCTCAAAGACTCTGGATGACAACTTCTTATCCTGCCATCTTTTTGCTTTCTCTTTGTAAACTTTTGCATTTTCGAAAGCATTGAGTCTAAATTCCTTTAGCTCATTTAATTGGAGCAATCATTTTTCTCCAGCTAACTTGGCATCAAAGTTTAGGAATCTGGTTGCCCAGTAGGCCTTATGTTCCAGTTCCACTGGCAAGTGACAGGCTTTTCCATACACAAGCTAGTATGGAGAGGTCCTTATAGGAGTCTTGAATGCTGTTCTGTATGCCCACAGAGCATCATCCAAGCTTCTTGCCCAATCCCTTCTACGGTTAATCACAGTCCGTTCCAGGATTCTTTTAAGTTCTCTATTAGAGACTTCAGCTTGCCCATTTGTCTGTTGATGATATAGAGTTGCCACTGATCTAGCATAACTTGATATGCTACGATTTTAGGAAATTGCACAATCGGCAAAAATTCCTTCCGGCAAGTGCACCGGTTATCGTCAAGTAAAAACTCACAATAGAGTGAGGTCGAATCCCACAAGGATTGGTTGAATGAGCAATTCGGATTAGAAGTTTGTTCTAGTTGAACGGAATCAAGATTTAGATGAGAATTGCGGAATCTTAAATTGCATGAATTAAAGAGCGAGAAGTTAAAGTGCTGAAATTAAAAGGGGATGGAGGTGTTTGCATGAAATTAATTGCAGAATGTAAGAGAAAGTGTAGATCAGAAATGGGGAATTCATTGGGTGTTAGGAGATATTGAAATCTCCGAATCAAAACATTTTCATCTCTTCCTCAACCAATGCATTCATTGAATCTTGCTTGGCAATCTTATATGATTGGATCCCAATTCCTTGGCTCACCAATTCTCTCTAAAAACAAACAAATTCCCAATCCCTTGGTTTAAATGTTCATAAGAAGAGATGATGCTCGATCACTGATTATACCACACAGTTTCATGAACCACAATTTGGTAGGATTACATGTCACAATATCCATCCAAACCCCAATCCAATTCACTGTGAGAAAGCTTCTCTAGCATGAATCCTCCATTCCTTTCCCAAGGTTCCGAAGGATTCCAATTATGGGTAGTTTCTTTCCCAAGACAACTACCCAATGGAATTAAACCGAGAAGCTTTCTAACAAAATTCAAGAGAAAAGATTGAAGAAGAAGATAAAAACTATTATTGATTCATTGAATTACAATAGAGCTCCCTAACCCAATGAAAGGGGTTTAGTGATTCATAGCTCTGAATTCAATTACAAAATATGAAAAGTTCTAAAGTGTCCAAAAGTCCCCCAACTAACTTCAATTCTATCCTATTTATACACTTTCTAAATTGAGCTTCTGTTGTGATTCTTGGGCTTTGAGGCCTTTCCCTGATTTCCTTTTTGCTTTGGGTTTATGATCCATAATCCTGATGAGGCTGTGATCCAACTCTGTAACATTCATTGAGAAAACTTAGTGATAAACAAGTAATGACACAAGACTCAACAAACTGAAGTTCCAGACTCATCAATTCTTCAGGCCCAATCCCATAAACCATGATATTCAATTGGGTTTCATACCATAATAGGTTTAAGTTAATATTTGTGCTCAAATGCTAACTTAAACCTCAATATAATTGGCCCAGAAACCCTTTCAAAGAGTGGCGTTTAAGTTGAAGTTTAAATTTCAGTTTAAGGTTAAACTGAAACTTAAACGTGGAATTGGAAGAAAGCAACCCAGGAGAGTAATTAATCGAACACGTTTAAGCTTCAGTTTAAGGTTAAACTGAAGCTTAAACGTGGAAATGAAAATTGCAACCCTGGAGGCAATCCTGGTCGAACACGTTTAAGCTCCAGTTTGAGGTCAAACTGGAGCTTAAACGTGGAAATGAGAAGGCAACCCTGGAGGAGTAAAAACGCCGAACACGTTTAAGCTCCAGTTTGACCTTAAACTGGAGCTTAAACGTGGGAATGAAGAAGGTAGCTCAGGAGTGTGAAGGTCGAACACGTTTAAGCTCCAGTTTGAGGTCAAACTGGAGCTTAAACGTGGAAATGGCTTCCTGGTGCCTAATGTGGTTCGAACACGTTTAACCTCCAGTTTGAGGTCAAACTGGAGGTTAAACGTGGAAATACTCCCTTGGTGCCATTCTCATTCTGGCGTTTAACCTTCAGTTTAAGGTTAAACTGGAGGTTAAACGCCAGTTTCCTCTTTTCTCAGCTTTCATGATTCTGGCGTTTAACCTTCAGTTTAACCTTAAACTGAAGGTTAAACGCCACTTTCAGCTTTGGTGCATTTCTTATTCTGGCGTTTAACTTCCAGTTTAAGGTTAAATTGGAGGTTAAACGCCACTTTCAACATTATATGGCACATGTGAACTTCAAGCTTCCTTTATTGATTTTTGTTGCTTCCTTGCCTAGCCTCTTCTTCCCTGAAATCATCCACACAATTGCATCAAAGTCTTGCAAAATTTCATGAGAATTCTTCCATTCATAGCATTCAAGTAATATAACTAAAAACTCATGGAATTTGCATCAAAATTACACTGTTTGGATGATTCATTACTTTGTTGTTCATTTCACCATTCTTGGTTACTTTAAGCTCAAGAAAATGCATAAAACAACTAAAACTAACAGAAAAATGCTAGTGAAACTAGCCTAAGATTCCTTGGCATCAGCCACCCTGTGGCTAACTCCATATCGAACCATACCAGAGTACAGCTGTTTATTGCAAAAATGAGCGCCCCCAACACTGATTAGTTCTCTAGTGACACCAAATATGCTGAAGATATGTTTCTGGAGGAATTTCAGCACTGTCTTAGTATCATTAGTGGGTGTTGCAATAGCTTCCACCCATTTGGATACATAATCCACTGCCACCAGAATATAAGTATTTGAGTATGATGGTGCACAAAAATTACACTCACACTATGTAATTCCGCACAACTAACCAGCAAGTGCACTGGGTCGTCCAAGTAATACCTTACGCGAGTAAGGGTCGATCCCACGGAGATTGTTGGCTTGAAGCAAGCTATGGTTATCTTATTATTCTTAGTCAGGATACCAATAGGGTTCTTTAGTTTCAATTGTAAAAAGTGAAAGAGCTTGAAACAAGTAATTATTACGCAGTAATGGAGAATGTGTTGGGGTTTTGGAGATGCTTTGTCTTCTGAATCTCTGCTTTCCTACTGTCATCTTCTTCACGCATGCAAGGTTCCTTCTATGGCAAGCTATGTGTAGGTGGATCACCATTGTCAATGGCTACAATCTGTCCTCTTAGTGAAAATGGTCCAAATGTGCTGTCACTGCACAGCTAATCATCTGTCGGTTATCGATCATGTCGGAATAGGATCCATTGATCCTTTTGCGTCTGTCACTGCGCCCAACACTCGCGAGTTTGAAGCTCGTCACAGTCATCCAATCCCTGAATCCTACTCGGAATACCACAGATAAGGTTTAGACTTTTTGGATTTTCAAGGATGCTACCAATGGGTTCTAGCTTATACCACCAAGACTCTGATTAAGGAATCCAAGAGATACTTATTCAATCTAATGTAGAACAGAGGTGGTTGTCAGGCACGCGTTCATAGGTTGAGAATGGTGATGAGTGTCACGGATCATCATTTTTCATCATATTGAAGTGCGAATGAACATCTTAGATGGAAACAAGCGTGTTTGAATAGAAAACAGATATAATTGCATTAATTCATTGAGGCGCTGCAGAGCTCGTCACCCCCAACAATACAGTTTAGAGACTCATGCCGTCAAAGAGTACAAAGTTTAGATCTTAAAAATGTCATGAGATGCAAAATAAATCTCTAAAAGTTGTTTAAATACTAAACTAGTAACCTAGTTTTACAGAAAATGAGTAAACTAAGATAGATAGTGCAGAAATCCACTTCTGGGGCCCACTTGGTGTGTCCTGGGGCTGAGACTTGAGCTTCTCATGTGCCTGGGCTGTTTCTGGAGTTAAACGTCAGGTTGTAACCTGTTTTGGGCGTTTAACTCCAACTGGTAACCTGTTTCTGGCGTTTAATGCCAGAATGGAACATGGAACTAGCGTTAAATGCCAGTTTACATCATTTATCTTCGCATAAAGTATGAACTATTATATATTGCTGGAAAGCCCTGGATGACTACTTTCGAACCCAATTGAGAGCTCACCAATTGGACTCATGTAGCTCCAAAAAATTTATTCCGAGTGCAGGGAGGTCAGAATCCAACAACATCAGCAGTCCTTTTTCAGCCTGAATCAGATTTTTGCTTAGCTCCCTCAATTTCAGCCAGAAAATACCTGAAATCTCAAAAAAACACACAAACTCATAGTAAAGTCCAGAAATATGAATTTTGCATAAAAGCTAATAAAAATATACTAAAAACTAGCTAAAACATACTAAAAACTACATGAAATTACCCCCAAAAAGCGTATAAAATATCCGCTCATCAGTTCGTCCTCCAGAGGCTTTGTACCAAATAGTTTGGCATTTAGCTTCATAAGAGCTCCTAGGTAGCGAGCAACTTGCTCTTCCTTAGTGTCTTCATCCTTACTTGAGGAAGAGTAGTTATCATAACTCATACATTGCAGAAGTGTATTCAAAGGAACCTCAATGGTCTTTATGGTTTCCTTTGGTTCTGGGCTAGAGGGTTCTTGAGTGGGCTTTAAGCTCTCAAGGGGTGTGCTTTGACTGGAGTTCAACGCCATCTCTATCGGTTTATTGGGCATTGAATGCCCTTGCTGTCCACCATGACTGGCGTTAAACACCAGTCCCTCTAGCATTATGGGCGTTGAACACCCAGCAGGGATGTCCTTGTTGGCATTCAACACCAGTTTCCCTGGGTTGGTGGGCGTTGAATGCCCAGTGAGGGGTTCCTCACTAGCGTTCAGTGCCATAATGACTGCCTGGTTGGGCGTTGAATGCCCAGTGAGGGATTCCTCGCTAGCGTTCAGTGCCAAAAAGCCTTCCTATTTGGGTGTTGAACACCCAGCCAGTGCTCCCTGGCTGGTTAGGGACAGCTTGATTTAGCCGCTTAGGCCTGGATTTATTTCCTTGGGCCCTCCTATCCATTGATGCTCAACGCCTTGGATCCTTTTCACCCTTTCCTTTTGGTTTAAAGTGCTATTGGCTTTTTCTACTGCTCATTCTCTTCTTGTTTTTCTTTTTTTTCACTACTTTTTCTTGCTTCAAGAATCAATTTCATGATTTTTCAGATCAACAATAATGTTTCTCTTGTTCATCATTCTTTCAAGAGCCAACAATTTTAACATTCATAAAATTCAATATAAAAAATATGCACTGTTTAGGCATTCATTCAGAAGACAAAAAGTATTGCCACCACATATAAATAATTAGAATTTTCCTTATTAAAAACTCGAAAAAAAATATTGCCTCCTTATTCTAAAAATCTACCATTTTATTCATGTTTGATGATGATGAGAAAAATAAATTATAGTTTAATTGGAGATAAAATAAAAATAGAGATACTAATTACTACTACTCATATATAACTTCTAAGGTAAATTCCTAATAAGAACAATTATCACAGAGTTAAGGCTAAGATTAGGACTCAATAACCTTTATTTTGGGAGGTAGATGCTCCTTTAATCTGTAGGGTGCTTGGCCCTTCAAGAGATAGCTTCTGATGCTTCAGTTACTTCAGTTCACGCCCTTGTTCTTTTTGTTCCCTAAGCAGTTTGCAAAGCATGCTACTTTGATTTTGCTGTTCTTCCTTTAGTTGGTCCATAGCTTCTTGCGACTTGGTGACAGATGCTTCAAGACGCTCCCAGTATTCAATTTGAGGGATTTCCAGGAGGAACTCTTGTGCTTTCCTCTTGATGGGGTCATCCTGCACTTGTTGTCCTTCTATTGAATTTTCAGAGATTGGTTGCTCAACAGAGATATACTCATTCACTCCCATCTTTACCCCAGCATCTTTACATAGCATAGAGATTAAGCTTGGATAGGCCAATTTGGCCTCTTTGGAGTTCTTGTTTGCAATTGTGTAAAGTTCACAAGAAATCAGCTGATGAACTTCCACTTCTTTTCCCAACATAATGCAAAGGATCATTACTGTTCTTTTGATGGTGACTTCAGAGCGGTTGCTAGTGGGTAGTATAGAACGCCCAATGAAGTCCAGCCAGCCTCTGGCGACTGGTTTGAGATCTCCTCTCTTGAGTTGATTTGGGATACCCTTTGTGCTGGTTGTCCACTTGGTTCCAAGGAGGCATATGTCCTCTAGAATTTCGTCCAAGCCCTTATTTGTTCTCATCATTCTCCTATTAAAAGAGTCTGGGTCATCTTTCAGCTGAGGTAGCTTGAAGATCTCCCTGATTTTGTCAGGGTGGAGGTGAACAATCTTCCCTCTGACCAAAGTCTGATAGTCATAGAAGACGGTTCCAACTATTCTCTGCCTGTCTGTTTACCACAGATTAGAGTAGAATTCCTGAACCATGTTTCTTCCCACCTTTGTTTCAGGATTAGCTAGGATTTTCTAGCTCCTGTTCGAATTTGCTCTTGGATCTCCGGATATTCATCTTCTTTCAGATCGAATTTAACTTCTGGGATCACTGACCTTAGACCCATTATTTTGTAGTAATGGTCTGAATGTTCTTTGGTTAAGAACTTCTCTTGATTCCAAAGTGGTTTTGGAATATTCTCTTTCTTGCCTCTTGGAGTGGTTTGTTTTCCCTTAGGAGCCATGATCTTAGTAGGTATTGGTTTAGTGATCATGGATAAACACACCAAACTTAGAAGTTTGCTTGCCCTCAAGCAAAAGAAAGGAAAGGAGAGGGATAGAGGGAGAGCCAAGTTCGAATTGTGGATAAGAGGAGGGGGCCGAACGTGGATTTAAAGGGAAGGGGTGGGTTTTCGAAAATTTTGAAGAAGATATGATAGAAGATATGATTTGTAAAAGATAAGTATAATAGGAAAAAGATAAATCTGAAATTTGAAAAGAAGATATGATGAATTTAAAAAAAGATTTGAGAAGAATTTAAAAAGATAATTGAGTTTTGAAAAAGATTTGAAAAGAAGTTGAAGAGGATTTGAAAAGGATTTATGTTAAGAATTAAGATACATTTGATATTTTTGAAAAAAGATTTGAAAAATTAGGATTAGTAATGTGTTTATGCAAGAAATTATAGATGGAAACATGAAAATTTGAAAAAAATCAAGTTGGGAACAAAAACTTCCTCCCCTCCACAATCCTGGAATTAAACGCCCAACTGCTGCATGTTTTGGGCGTTTAACGTCCAGTTGGTGCTTGGTCTGGGTGTTTAACGCCCAGCTGTTGCTTCTAGCTGGCGTTAAATGCCAGAAACTCCTCTATCACTGGGCGTTTTTATGAACGCCTAAGATGCTGTAAATCTGGCGTTAAACGCCCAGAAGTTGCTTCTTTCTGGCGTTTAACGCCCAGATGGCTATCTCTACTGGCATTAAATGCCCAGAAGATGCTTCTTTTGGGCGTTTAACACCCAAAATATCTCTTACTGGCTTTTTCGCACTAGTGAGCTTCTTTTTGCTGTTTTATCCTCTGAATCCTTCTGTAACTCTGTGAACTCATGCAATTGCTATTTTACCTTGAAGATAATTAATATGAACTTGTAAAATTCATTTAATCAACAAATAAACTTTGTTAATGGCCGGTTGCCTCCCAGCAAGTGCTTCTTTATTGTCTTTAGCTGGACTATTACTGAGCTTTAATCAAGTCTCAGTTTTGAGCATTCTTGCTCAAAATTGCTTTCAAGATAATGTTTGACTCTCTGTCCATTAACAATGAACTTTTTGTTAGAATCGTTATCCTGAAGCTCTACGTATCCATATGGTGACACACCTGTAATCACATATGGTCCTCTCCACCGGGATTTCAATTTCTCGGGGAATAATCTGAGCCTAGAATTAAACAGCAGAACTTTTTGCCTTAGCTCAAAGACTCTGGATGACAACTTCTTATCCTGCCATCTTTTTGCTTTCTCTTTGTAAACTTTTGCATTTTCGAAAGCATTGAGTCTAAATTCCTTTAGCTCATTTAATTGGAGCAATCATTTTTCTCCAGCTAACTTGGCATCAAAGTTTAGGAATCTGGTTGCCCAGTAGGCCTTATGTTCCAGTTCCACTGGCAAGTGACAGGCTTTTCCATACACAAGCTAGTATGGAGAGGTCCTTATAGGAGTCTTGAATGCTGTTCTGTATGCCCACAGAGCATCATCCAAGCTTCTTGCCCAATCCCTTCTACGGTTAATCACAGTCCGTTCCAGGATTCTTTTAAGTTCTCTATTAGAGACTTTAGCTTGCCCATTTGTCTGTTGATGATATAGAGTTGCCACCCTGTGGCTAACTCCATATCGAACCATACCAGAGTACAGCTGTTTATTGCAAAAATGAGCGCCCCCAACACTGATTAGTTCTCTAGGGACACCAAATATGCTGAAGATATGTTTCTAGAGGAATTTCCGCACTGTCTTAGTATCATTAGTGGGTGTTGCAATAGCTTCCACCCATTTGGATACATAATCCACTGCCACCAGAATATAAGTATTTGAGTATGATGGTGCACAAAAATTACACTCACACTATGTAATTCCGCACAACTAACCAGCAAGTGCACTGGGTCGTCCAAGTAATACCTTACGCGAGTAAGGGTCGATCCCACGGAGATTGTTGGCTTGAAGCAAGCTATGGTTATCTTATTATTCTTAGTCAGGATACCAATAGGGTTCTTTAGTTTCAATTGTAAAAAGTGAAAGAGCTTGAAACAAGTAATTATTACGCAGTAATGGAGAATGTGTTGGGGTTTTGGAGATGCTTTGTCTTCTGAATCTCTGCTTTCCTACTGTCATCTTCTTCACGCATGCAAGGTTCCTTCTATGGCAAGCTATGTGTAGGTGGATCACCATTGTCAATGGCTACAATCCGTCCTCTTAGTGAAAATGGTCCAAATGTGCTGTCACTGCACGGCTAATCATCTGTCGGTTATCGATCATGTCGGAATAGGATCCATTGATCCTTTTGCGTCTGTCACTACGCCCAACACTCGCGAGTTTGAAGCTCGTCACAGTCATCCAATCCCTGAATCCTACTCGGGATACCACAGATAAGGTTTAGACTTTTTGGATTTTCAAGGATGCTACCAATGGGTTCTAGCTTATACCACCAAGACTTTGATTAAGGAATCCAAGAGATACTTATTCAATCTAATGTAGAACAGAGGTGGTTGTCAGGCATGCGTTCATAGGTTGAGAATGGTGATGAGTGTCACGGATCATCATTTTTCATCATATTGAAGTGCGAATGAACATCTTAGATGGAAACAAGCGTGTTTGAATAGAAAACAGATATAATTGCATTAATTCATTGAGGCGCTGCAGAGCTCGTCACCCCCAACAATACAGTTTAGAGACTCATGCCGTCAAAGTGTACAAAGTTAAGATCTTAAAAATGTCATGAGATGCAAAATAAATCTCTAAAAGTTGTTTAAATACTAAACTAGTAACCTAGTTTTACAGAAAATGAGTAAACTAAGATAGATAGTGCAGAAATCCACTTCTGGGGCCCACTTGGTGTGTGCTGGGGCTGAGACTTGAGCTTCTCATGTGCCTGGGCTGTTTCTGGAGTTAAACGTCAGGTTGTAACCTGTTTTGGGCGTTTAACTCCAACTGGTAACCTGTTTCTGGCGTTTAATGCCAGAATGGAACATGGAACTAGCGTTAAATGCCAGTTTACATCATTTATCTTCGCACAAAGTATGAACTATTATATATTGCTGGAAAGCCCTGGATGACTACTTTCCAACCCAATTGAGAGCGAACCAATTGGACTCATGTAGCTCCAAAAAATTTATTCCGAGTGCAGGGAGGTCAGAATCCAACAACATCAGCAGTCCTTTTTCAGCCTGAATCAGATTTTTGCTTAGCTCCCTCAATTTCAGCCAGAAAATACCTGAAATCTCAAAAAAACACACAAACTCATAGTAAAGTCCAGAAATATGAATTTTGCATAAAAGCTAATAAAAATATACTAAAAACTAGCTAAAACATACTAAAAACTACATGAAATTACCCCCAAAAAGCGTATAAAATATCCGCTCATCAGTTCGTCCTCCAGAGGCTTTGTACCAAATAGTTTGGCATTTAGCTTCATAAGAGCTCCTAGGTACCGAGCAACTTGCTCTTCCTTAGTGTCTTCATCCTTACTTGAGGAAGAGTAGTTATCATAACTCATACATTGCAGAAGTGTATTCAAAGGAACCTCAATGGTCTTTATGGTTTCCTTTGGTTCTGGGCTAGAGGGTTCTTGAGCGGGCTTTAAGCTCTCAAGGGGTGTGCTTTGACTGGAGTTCAACGCCATCTCTATCGGTTTATTGGGCATTGAATGCCCTTGCTGTCCACCATGACTGGCGTTAAACACCAGTCCCTCTAGCATTATGGGCGTTGAACACCCAGCAGGGATGTCCTTGTTGGCATTCAACACCAGTTTCCCTGGGTTGGTGGGCGTTGAATGCCCAGTGAGGGGTTCCTCACTAGCGTTCAGTGCCATAATGACTGCCTGGTTGGGCGTTGAATGCCCAGTGAGGGATTCCTCGCTAGCGTTCAGTGCCAAAAAGCCTTCCTATTTGGGCGTTGAACACCCAGCCAGTGCTCCCTGGCTGGCGTTCAATGCCAGCTTTCTGCTAGGATGGGCATTAGACGCCCAGTGAGGGGTTCCTCACCGGCGTTTAACGCCATGCTAGCTACTATTGTGGGCGTTGAACGCCCAGTGAAGGCTTCTTCACTGGCATTCAACACCTTCCCATTCTCCTCTGTTTCGGCCTCAACCTCCATGGTTATGGCCTTGTTCTCTTCTCTATGATTAACCTTAATATTACTAGGAAGAGTGTTAAGAGGGATCTCAGGGATCCTTTTGCTCAGTTGACCAACATGTACCTCCAAGTATCTAATGGAGGACCTTGTTTCATTAATGAAAGTATGAGTGGTCTTGGTGAGGCTGGAGACTAGAGTTGCTAAGTCAGAAATGCCCTGCTTAGAGGTCTCCATATTCCCATGAGAAGATCGAAATGGTGGTCTGTTGTTGAACCTATTCTGGTTCCTACCAACTTGATTGAAACATTGCTGAGTTTTCTGTTGATCCTTTTATGAACGGTTAGGATGATTCCTCCATGAAGGGTTGTAAGCATTTCCATAGTGTTCTCCCATGTAATTCACTTCCTCCTTGGTGGGTTGATCAGGATCGTAAGCTTCTTCTTCAACAGAAGCTTCCTGATTACTGCCAGCTACAGTTGCATCTCGGTGAGATGTTGAGAGATCATGTTGACCTGTTGGGTCAAGATCTTATTTTGAGCCAGGATGGCATTCAGATTCTCAACTTCATGAACTCTTTTCTTCTGAGAGATTCCCTGGTTTATAGGATTCCTTTCAGAGGTGTACATGAATTAGTTATTTGTAAC
Source organism: Arachis hypogaea (assembly GCF_003086295.3). NCBI lineage: Eukaryota > Viridiplantae > Streptophyta > Magnoliopsida > Fabales > Fabaceae > Arachis > Arachis hypogaea. The sequence goes on along the minus strand of NC_092041.1, from coordinate 41,217,546 downwards.
AATCTCAATGAGCTCTCTTGCTTCTGCAGGCGTTTTCTTCAAGTGGAGAGATCCACCTGCAGAGCTGTCCAATAAAATTTTGGACATCTTAGACAAGCCATCATAGAACACGCCTATGATGGACCACTCTGAGAGCATGTCAGGAGGACATATCCTGATCAGTTGCTTGTTTCTTTTCCAAGCTTCATAGATGGATTCACCTTCTCTTTGTCTGAAGGTTTGAATATCCACTATAATTTTGCTCATCCTTTGACGAGGAAAGAATTTAGCATGAAAAGCATTAACTAGCTTTTCCCAAGAGTCAAGACTCTCTCTAGGTTGGGCATCCAACCATAACTTAGCTTTGTCTCTTAAGGCGAAGGGAAAGAGCATCAACTTGTAAACTTCAGGATTAACTCCATCAGTCTATACAGTATCACAGATCTGTAAGAATTCTCTCAAGAACTGATGTGGATCTTCTAATGGAAATCCATAGAACTTGCAGTCCTGCTGCAGAAGAGAGACTAACTGAGGCTTAAGCTTAAATTGTTAGCTCTAATAGCAGGTACAATAATGCTTCTACCATAAAAGTCAGAGGTAGGCATGGTGAAGTCACCAAGGACCTTTCTAGGCTCCTCTTGTGGTTCGGCCATATCCTCCAATTCTTGTTCAAAACTTTCTGAGAGGTCTCTTCCGGAGTGTTGTGCTTTAGGTTATTATAAACGCCTCCTTAGAGTCTTCTCAGGTTCAAGATCAGGAGTCAAGAGGGGTTCTTTATCCCTATTCCTGGTCATAAACAAGAAGGAAAGAAAGAAAGAAGAAGAGACTATGCCAATAGGCAAGAAGCTCCTCCTCAAAGTTAGAAGTAGAAGAAAGAATAAGAAGATAAATAAAAAAAATAAAAAAAAAAGTAAAAGTAAAAATACCTTGGGTACAGTAGATAAGAGTAGAAGAAGATGAAAGAAAAGGAAATCACAAGAAAGCTATTTGTGACAATTGGCAGGAAGCTCCAAGTGAGATGTGAAGAAGAAAGGAAAGAAGATAAAGAAGTTGATATAGACAAAGGAAGTAGAGTTGACTGAGTAGAGATGAGAAAAGAAGAGGTATAAATAGAATAAGTAAATAAGAATTAAAATATTTTTATTTTTTATTTTTTAAAACTTGACAACTAATATATGATAAGATAAAATTTTAAAATCAAAATTAGAATTTTATTTTAAAATTTCAAAAATTATGGTTAGATTAAGTTAGAAAAGATATTTTTTATTTTTTTGAATTTTATAATGAAAGAGAAAAACACAAAAAAGACACAAGACTCAAAATTTTTAGATCTAGCACCCTTGTTTTTCGAAAATTTAGAGGGAAACACAACGGGACACCAAACTTAAAAATTTTAAGATCAAAATAGATGCACGACTCAAGAATACCTTGAAGACTCACAAGAACATAAAGAACTAAATTTAAAGATTCAAAGAACACAAGAAAATAAAAAGGACACCAAACTTAAAATTTTTAGAAAACAACACAAATTTTAGAAAATCACAAGAAAATGAACAAGAAAACACCAAACTTAAAAGTTGAAACGAGATTTAAACAAAGAAAAATTATTTTTGAAAATTTTTTGAAAGAAGGACTCAAAGACAATTTAGAGAATACCAAAAATAAACTATATGAAAAATATTTTTTTAAGAGCTTTAAAAATTTTTGAAATTGAAAAGCATGAATATGCAGGACGCGAACCAAGAACAAAAATTAAACAAAGAAAAGAAAAATATTTTTTAGAAAAAGGTTATGAAATTTTTGAAAATTTAGAGAAGAAGAAAATAAAAATAAAAGACTTTAATCAAAGTTATTATTCATGCCCTGGGTCGAGCTATACGACCCTGGCTGAGTCGACTGACCTCTTTAGGTCCGGACTACCCAATCTCTCCTCAAAGAGATCGGCCAAATCAACCAGAGGAGCCCAAAGAAGGCCCAAATGGAAGAACCCAGTCCAAATCTAAAGGCAGCCCAGGCCTAGAAAGATCAAGCGGATCCCCTTGAAGATAAGATAACTCCACTCAAAGATAAAGATAAGATAACCATCTTATCTCCAGAAAAGGTCACTTTACAAACATTATAAATACACTGGAGCACCCAGGTATAACTCATACTCTGATTCTACTAAAAACCTGCTTAAAGCCCATGCTAACTTAAGCATCGAAGTTTCTTGCAGGTACCACCACCCTCTGGTGATGAAGGATCAGCAACACCATCAAGTCCAATAAGTCAGACACGACAGCTCTGACCACCACCGCAGATCTCGTCTGAGATCGACCTAACAGTTTCAGTTAACCCTCGAAACATTGGCGCCGTTGTCGGAGAACTTGGAAGTCATCCCATCATCATGGCGGACAACCTTGACAACAACCACGACTCTGATCTGGAGAACAGGACGCCACATAAGAACGCGGACACCACACCAAAAGAGGCATCCCAACCAAATAAAGACAAGAATTCGCCAAGTACAGAAATCATGGAGGCACTTCAAGCTCAACAAGATCGCCTCAAACAGCTCAAAAAAAGAGGCCGAGCATCAACGGGAAGCCGAGAGGGACCTCCGGAGAGAAACAAGGCGACGTCGAGAGTTAGAGGACAAGCTCTTAAAGCTCGAAGCCGACCTTAAAACAAAAACCTTTCGGCCTGATCCCGAAGACAGCTCCCACAAAGATCAAGACCCATTCACCAAAGAGATCATGAAGGCCAAAGTCCCAAAAGGCTTCAAAGCTCCCGACATGACTCCGTACGACGGCACATCGGATCCAAGCCATCATCTCAACAATTTCAGAAGTAGAATGTATCTCACCGACGCCTCGGACGCCATTCGATGCAAAGCCTTCCCAACAACCCTAATAAAGATAGCAATTAAATGGTTCGACACTTGACCCCCCAGATCCATTACAAGTTTCGACGACCTGGCCAAGAAATTCCTCGCCAGATTTTCTATCCAGAAAGACAAAGCCAAACATGCCCCAAGCCTATTAGGAATCAAGCAAGGAGATCAGGTGAGTCTTCGATCTTACATGGAAAGATTCAACAAAGCATACCTGAACAAACAAAGTCTACCAACAGAAGAAGCCATCATGGGTCTCATCAATGGCCCACGAGAAGGACCTTTTAGTCACTCCATATCAAAGAAACAACCCACATCTCTGAATGAAGTGCAAGATCGAGCAGAAAAGTACATCAACATGGAAGAAAATTCTTGACTAGGGGAGACCTCCAAACCTAGATTCTCCTACTCATCCCGGGAGAAGGATAAAGAATCCAAAAAGAAAGAAGAACAACATGAAGAGAAGCCTAAAAAATACCAAACCTACACCCCCCTTCGAGTGTCTCTTGTGGATGTTTACCAAGAAGTATGCCATACTGAGAAGATTCTACCACCTCGCCTAATCAAAAGCAAGAAGGGAGGGGAAAATTGGACAGAATACTGCGAGTACCATCAAATCTATGGATACCCCACCAACGAGTGCTTTGACTTAAAAAATGTTATAGAGAAACTAGTAAGAGAGGGACGACTAGATCGATACTTAGCCAGCAAATTGGACGAGCCTAGATAAAGAAGAAGGGACGAAGAGGTCGGACGAGTTGAACGACCACCTCGCACCCGGAGAGGCACGTCCATATGATAAATGGAGGATTCGCAGGAGGGGGATCTCAAAATCATCCCGCAAACAGCACCTTAAAAAAGTATATCATGTTAAGGGAGGAGAAGGATCACCCGACGTCCCTACTATTACTTTCACACAAGAAGACACGGCAGGCATCATCCTGGACATGATGATCCCATGGTCATTACTATCATATTGGCCAACGCTAATCTCCACCACACACTGGTGGACCAAGGAAGCTCGGCGGATATCTTGTTTAAATCTGCCTTCGACAAACTCGGCCTACAAGAAAAGGAGCTCAGAGCATATCCGAACAGCTTGTTCGGCCTAGGTGACACTCTAATACAACCACTTGGATATATCTCACTACACACAACCTTTGGCAAAGGAACCCGATCAAGGACACTCAACATAGATTACATCGTGGTTGACGTAGGCTCAGCTTACAACACCCTAATAGGTCAGACAACACTGAATCAGCTCGCCACGGTAGTTTCAACTCCACATCTATGCATGAAGTTCCCAACCTCAGAAGGGATCGCTACGATAAAAGGAGACCAGAAAATAGTGTGACACTGTTACAACGAAAGTCTGAACCTCAGGGGGAGTTCGAAGTTGGGAAGAAATTCCTCCACAACCCGAGGGCGAGATTGAAGAAGTCCAGATCGGAGATGCTCCGGACAAAACAACAAATATCGGGGCTACCTTAAGCGGAGATGTAAAGGAGACTCTGATCCAGTTCTTAAAGAACAATGTCGACCTCTTTGCATGGAAGGCCGCAGACATGCCGGGCATAGACCCCAAACTAATATGCCACAAATTGGCAGTATACCCAGGATCTCGACCAGTACAACAGAAGCGTCAGAAATTCGGACCCGAAAGATCCCAAGTCATGGAAGATCAAATACAAGCTCTACTGGAGGCAGGATTCATAAGAGAAATCAAATATCCACTATAGCTAGCTAATGTTGTCATGGTGGAAAAAATCGAATGGAAAGTGGCAGATGTGCATCGACTACACCGATCTCAACAAAGCTTGCCCAAAAGATCCCTATCCACTCCCAAGTATCGACACTCTAGTGGATGCCTCCTCCGGATACAAATACCTCTCCTTCTTGGATGCTTATTTAGGATACAATCAAATCCCAATGTACCTACTTGATCAGGAAAAGACCTCATTCCTAACCCCAAAAGCAAACTACTGTTATGTGGTCATGCCGTTCGGACTCAAAAATGCAGGAGCTACATACCAAAGATTAATGAACAAGGTCTTCGTAGACCATATCGAGAAACTCATGGAAGTATATGTGGACGACATGTTGGTAAAAACACAGCATTAGGAGACATTACTGCTCGACCTCGCCCAAGTGTTCAACACCATTAGGAGGCATGGCATGCGACTCAACCCAGCAAAGTGCACTTTTACAGTAGAAGCTGGCAAATTCCAGGGCTTCATGCTCACACAAAGAGGAATTGAGACAAACCCGGATAAATGTCAGGCCATACTCGACATGACAAGTCCAACTTGTGTTAAAGAGGTGCAGCAGCTCAACGGAAGACTGGCAGCCTTGTCCAGATTTCTAGCCGGGTTGGCCATAAGATCTCTCCCCTTTTATGCAACGTTAAGGAAGGGAAAGAGGTTTGAATGGACAGCTGAGTGTGAGCAGGCTTTCCAGGAATACAAAAAGTTTTTGGGACAACTGCCTATCCTTACCCAACCACGGGAAAGGGAACCACTTGTACTATACCTCATAGTGGGAAGTTGGGAAATAGCATCAGCACTGGTCAGGGAAGACGAAACTGGGCAACAACCCATCTACTTCATCAGCAAAGCCCTACAAGGGGGCCTAACTGAACTATCAAAAGATAGAGAAATTTGCCTACGCCCTTATACTATCTTCTCGACGACTTTGCCCCTACTTTCAAGCTTAAATCATCATGGTTCGGACTAACCAGCCCATGAAAGGCATTCTCCAGAAGACAGACTTAGCTGGAAGAATTCTACAGTGGGCAATCGAGCTATCCGAGTTCGACCTTCAATATGAATCTCAGATGGCCATCAAGTCCCAATATTTGGCCGACTTTCTAGCTGAGTACACTGACACTCCGGGAACACCTACAGAATGGAATCTCTATGTAGACGGTTCTTCAAACAAAACAGGAAGTGGAGCAGGTGTGATAATAGAAAGCGATCAAGGAATCCAAATCGAACTCTCCCTCAAATTTGGGTTCCCTGCCTCAAACAACCATGCTGAATATAAGGCATTGCTAGCTAGTTTGAGGCTAGCTAAGGAGGTAGGAGTTCAAAAACTTATCATTTTCAGCGATTCGCAAGTAATCACCTCACACATAGTAGGAAGCTACCAAGCTAAGGACCTTACTATGAAAAAGTACCTGGATAAAACCAGGAAATAACTCAGACAACTCGGGGAATATGAAGTCTATCATATACCTCGGGAATAGAATGCCCGAGCTGACGCACTCTCAAAATTAGCCAGCACCAAACTAGGGGGCAACAATAGAAGCCTCATCCAGGAAATACTATAGAGCCTATCAATTTTGGAGGAAGAAAAGGTCCTAGCCATATTAGGTCATGATCAAGGATGGATGACTCCCATAATCAACTACCTCAAATCAGAGATACTCGCCGCAGATAAAAAGGAGGCAAAGAAGTTAAAGCGAGAGGCACAATACTACACCATCATAAACAACATCCTATACAGGAGAGGGATCTCAACACTCCTATTAAAATGTGTGCTGACCTCCAACACAAAAGAGGTTTTAGAAGAAGTACACAGTAGAATCTGTGGCAACCATCTCAGAGCACGAGCTCTCGCCAAAAAAGTACTCCGAACCGGATTCTTTTGGCCGACTTTGCAAAAAGAAGCAACAGAGTTCGTAAAGACATGTGATAAACCCCATTTGTAGGGTTTATCTTGTATTGATTTTTAGGGATTTTATGAACTTTTACCCACATTTATTCAATGAATTAGTATGATTTTGTGATTGTCTCCTTATTTGTGCTTAGAGGTGAAAACATGGTTTTTAGGCTTTTAACTTGATGATTTTAATCTCCCTTTGATTCCACTAGATGCCTTGATGTGTTTGTTAGTGATTTCAGATTGAAAAGGCTAGGAATGAATCAAAGAAGTGAAGAGGAAAGCATGCAAAGTCAAGAAATAATGGAAAAAGCCAAAGAGTTTAAGTCGCCCATGGATGCGCGCGCGCACCTGGCGCTTACGCGCACCTTGCGAATTACCCCATGGACGTGTACGCGTGCTGTGCGCGTACGCGTCGGTGCTGATATATGATTTTTTAATGAATTCGCAACCAACGAATTCTGAGGAGTTGTAGGGCCCAACCAACCAACTTTGGCGCCTAAACTGCTATTTAAAGCCAAGGATTGAAGAGAAAAGGGGATTCCAATCATTCACACTCATTAGGATTAGTTTAGAGTTAGTTTTAGAGAGAGAAGTGATGACAAGTCATCATATACCCATTTTTCAAGCTAATTTCACTTGTTTTGTTAGCATTTATGCACTTTCTTGCATCCTAAGTAAGTGATTTGGAGTGAAAATGCATAACTTCTCTAAATCAAGCAACCACCATGAAATTAATGTTAAATCATGAGGTTTGAGCTAATTTTAATTGAATTTTAATTGATTTATAAGCCTCTTGAATTTAGTGATACTTGGAGTGGTTGTTTTGGTTTATTGTAGGTGAAGAAAAGAAAAGAAAAGGAAAAGTGTGGCCTAAGAAGTGTAGCCTAAGGAAAGGAAAGCGTGGCCGAAGCAATAAGAAGTGTGCCGCATGCTAAGGGGGAGGCAACATTGCCCTCCACAAGGGCAGACTGCCCTCTAGGAGGGCAACATAAGAGAACCAAGAAGAGAAGGCAACTCTGCCCTGCCCACTACAAGGGCAAAGCACAAAATGTGCCTTGGGACCAAGAGGAAGAGAACCTTGCCCTGCCCTTGTGGAGGGCAGAATCGAGCTCTCTAAGGAAGAAATTCAAGGGAAAAATGTCACCCATGCATGCTACAAGGATCGAACAAGGAACCATGAGGAAGCCAAGAACTAAGGTTGATTGCCGTGCCAAGAAGCCAAGGAAATTAATTGAATTTGTGCCCCAGCCGTGTTTCGAACACGGGACGTGGAAGAGGGAACTCTGCCCTGCCCTTGGCGCGGGCAGGGCAGTATTTAGATTGGCGCACGATCTTGGCGCACCACACACAAATCTGGCGCACCAAATCCTCTCCTGGCAGCACCAGCGCGCACCACAATCCTCTCCTGGCAGCACCAATTTTTTCTGCCCTGCCCTCCGCGAGGGCAGGGCAGCATCCTATGCACCAAGCTCAAATCTGGCGCGCCAACTTTTCCTGCCCTGCCCTTGGCGCGGGCAGGGCAGCGTTCCACGCATCAGGGCGCACCAAACTCGCACAAGGCCGCACCAGCCGCACCACGGACGCACCACCATGCACCAATTTTCTGCCCTGCCCTCCACAAGGGCAGGGCAGCCTCCTGGGAGTGACTTTTAATGGGCCAAAAATTCAAATTAAAAATCCATTTGAATTCATTTCTTCACCAAATCAAAAGCCCATCCAAATCCCAAAATCCAAGAATAGAAAGTGTATAAATAGAAGCTAGTTTGATGTAATGAGGACCTTTTTTTTTGGGAATTTTTTTACCTTTTGACTTACTTTTGGTTTAGCCTTTGAATTTGCACTTTCTTTGAGCTTTCTTGAGAGACTTGACCGAGCACTAAGAGGATCAAGGGAGAATTGACTGATCTCCTTCCTCATTCGTACTTGGGCAATTCTACTCTTCTGTTTCTGAGTTTTGGGTGTGTGAAATTGAGGAAATTCTGTCTCAATTCCCATTCAAACTCTTTTCAATTTGTTTTCTGCATAATTGAATCTGATTTCTGTTCTTCTACTGCTTTCTCTTCTAATTCTTGTCAATTGCTTTGCTAACTTGGATCTAGGAAGGCAAATAGAGATCTAGGCTCTGCTACCTAGTCTCTTGAGACCTGAGACCCAATTTTACTTTTGGTTCTTCTGTGAACCTCTGCTACATTTTATTTCCTTTCTGTTTGAATGCTTATTGCTTCTGATTCAATTTTTGCTCTCTTAATTGTTGCAATTTACTTTCTCTTGGTTTAGATTCTGCAATCCCAGTCCTCAAACCCCTTTTATATTCAAGCCATTTATCTTTCTTGCCATTTAAGTTACTGTAATTTACATTTCTTGCACTTTAAGTTTCAGTCATTTACTTTCTTGTTCTTTAAGCTTCTGCAAATTTATCTTCCTGTTCTTTAATTTACTGCACTTTTCCCTTCCCCCTTTACATTTACTGTCATTTACTTCTTGTTAAACACACATCACTCAACCAAAACTTGATTCGCTTGACTAAATCACCCACTAAACTAAAATTGCTCAATCCTTCAATCCCTGTGGGATCGACCTCACTCATGTGAGTTATTATTACTTGATGCGACCCGGTACACTTGCCGGTGAGTTTTGTGTTGGATCGTTTTCCACACATCAAGTTTTTGGCGTGTAATTTACATTTCTTGCACTTTAAGTTTCAGTCATTTACTTTCTTGTTCTTTAAGCTTCTGCAAATTTATCTTCCTGTTCTTTAATTTACTGCACTTTTCCCTTCCCCCTTTACATTTACTGTCATTTACTTCTTGTTAAACACACATCACTCAACCAAAACTTGATTCGCTTGACTAAATCACCCACTAAACTAAAATTGCTCAATCCTTCAATCCCTGTGGGATCGACCTCACTCATATGAGTTATTATTACTTGATGCGACCCGGTACACTTGCCGGTGAGTTTTGTGTTGGATCGTTTTCCACACATCAAGTTTTTGGCGCCGTTGCCGGGGATTGAAATAGATTGACAATGATTAAGTGAAGTGGAGGTCTAGATTAAGCACTTTTTCTTTTCTGTTATTCTAATTCTTACTAACACACTAACTGTTTGAATTTTTGCTTAAACTAACTAAAACTTCATTCTAGCTATAGAGTGAAGTTTCATTGGCTTTCTGAGTTTGTGTGTTTATTGTTGTGTGTTTGTATGTCAGGTATAGGAAGATCTTCCCCTATCATCTCTGAAATTGATCAAAGGACTCTTCGGAGAATAAGAAGAGCCGAAAGAGGGAAGAACGTTGTTGGAGAAGAAGAATCTGAGGAGGAATTCCAAGAGATGGAAGGAGATACCAATCAACCAGGAGAAGGAGCCAACAATAATCAACAACAGAGAAGAGTCTTGGCTTCATATACATTTGCAAATGCTAGGCATTGTGGGAGTAGCATTCTTCCTCCCAATGTCAATGCAAACAATTTTGAACTCAAGCCACAACTCATCACTCTGGTTCAAAACAATTGTTCTTTTGGAGGAGGGCCTTTGGAGGATCCAAATCAACATCTATCCACCTTCTTGAGAATCTGTGACACAGTGAAAACAAATGGTGTGCCCCCTGATAGCTACAAGTTGCTGCTCTTCCCATTCTCTCTCAGAGATAAAGCCACTCAATGGCTAGAGACCTTTCCAAAAGAAAGCATCAACACTTGGGATGATTTGGTGAGCAAGTTTCTTGCCAAATTCTATCCACCTCAAAGAATCCTAAGGTTGAAGACTGAGGTTCAAACGTTCACTCAATTGGAGGCTGAGAACTTATATGAAGCATGGGAAAGGTATAAGGCTCTATTGAGGAAATGTCCACCAGAGATGTTCACTGAGTGGGACAAGTTACAAAACTTCTATGAGGGGCTCACTCTTAAAGCTCAAGAAGCTCTTGATCACTCTGCCGGAGGCTCATTACAACTCATGAAGACCACAGAGGAAGCTCAAAACCTCATTGATATGGTGGCCAACAACCAATATTTCTTTGCTCATCAAAGACAACGCCAACCATCACAGAGAAGAGGAGTAATGGAGTTGGAAGGAGTTGATTCAATTCTAGCTCAGAACAAGATGATGCAGCAGCAGATTCAACAACAATTTGAGCAAATGGCCAAGAGAATTGATGGCTTGCAAGTGGCAGCAGTGAGCACCACAAGCCAACCTCCAACCACTTAGGTGCAAAGTGAAGAAACTCAAGAAGAGCAACAGCAAGAGCAAGTCCAATACATGCACAACCAAAATCCTGGAACAAATGAAGTCTATGGAGATACTTACAATCCATCTTGGAAGAACCATCCCAACCTCAGATGAGGAGACAACCATAATCAAAACTGTTCATACCCTGACCGGGCTCCTCCAACTTGGCAAATTCATAAAAGGTCCGACCTCGTCCTAAGGCTCACGCCTAAAGGTCGGACCTCGGACAATAAAGCAAGGAAGGCCCATCAAAAGGAACGCAGCCCAAAACCTAAAAAAGCCGAAAAGGCCTAGAAAAGGCGGTTCCACAAAGATAGAGATAAAACTCCCAAAGATAAGATAAGATAAGAATATCTTATCCAGGGAAGATCACGGCCAACTACTATAAATACACTGGAGCACCCAGGTATGGCATTCATTCCACATTCTACACATATCTGCTTGGACCCATGCTAACTTAAGCATCGGAGTGTCATTGCAGGTACAACCCCCAACCACTCTGCATATCAAGCTCGGGTCCCTGAACCCCCACCTCGGGCCTCTCCAGACGACCGAGCTACACGTTTCAGGTAACCCTCGGAACATTGGCGCCGTTGCCGGGGACCTAGAAGTCATCCCTCTACCATGGCGGACGACCCTCACAACAATGACCGCGCTGCATCTGAACAAGAGGACGAAATTGACACCGGAGAACGACCGGACAGCCCTCTATCACCACGCACTCCAGGGGGAAACAAACAGAATCTCCCAAAGACATCACTCCCAAACAAAGATCCACAAAATTCCGAAAAAGAGAAGAGCTCGGAAATTCTAGAAGCAGTCCGGGCACAACAAAACCGACTGAAACAACTCGAAGAGGACATAAAGAAGCAGAAAGAAACTGAACAAAATCTGAGAAGGGAGACTCGAAAGCGCAGAGAATTAGAAGAAAAACTACGGAAAATAGAGGCCAACCTGAAAGACCGGACAAAACGCGGCACCACCCCCGAAGGCAACCATGATCCCTTCACGCAAGAGATCATGAAGGAGAAGGTACCGCAAAACTTCAAACCACCCGATATGGATCTCTACGACGGCACCACCGATCCAAGTCACCACCTCAGCAACTTCAGAAGCAGAATGTACCTAGTCGACGCCTCCGGCGCGATTCGGTGCAAAGCCTTCCCCACCACTCTCACCAAGTCAGCCATGAAGTGGTTCGACAACCTGCCACCAAGATCAATCACCAGCTTCGAAGACCTAACCAAAAAATTCCTAACAAGGTTCTCTATTCAAAGGGACAAGACAAAACATGCCCCCAGTCTACTCGGGATCAAACAAGGTAACCAAGAAACTCTCCGAGAATACATGGAGCGATTCAACAAAGCCTGCCTGGACATACAACACTTACCCACTGAAGCAGCCATCATGGGACTAGCAAACGGCCTAAAAGAGGGACCGTTTAGCCAATCCCTATCCAAACGATATCCGACCTCCCTATACGAGGTGCAGGAGCGGGCAGAAAAATATATCAACATGGAGGAAACCTCCCAGCTACGAGACTCTTCTAAGAAGGAATCAACCTACCCACTCCGAGATCGAGATCGGGAACAGAAGAAGAAAGATGAACCCAACTCGGACAAGCCACGGAAGTACCACAACTACACCCCCCTCCGAGTCTCCCTGGTAGACATCTACAGAGAAGTATGCCACACCGAAAAGATCCCACCGCCCCGACCGCTAAAACACAAGAGAGCGGGGAGAGATCGGTCCGAATACTGTGAATATCACAAGCTCTACGGTCACTCTACTAACGACTGCTACGACCTAAAAAATGTTATAGAAAAGCTAGCCAGAGAAGGAAAACTCGACAGATACATAGCAGAGAAAGGAGAAGAGACCAGGAAGAGAAGGCGGGGAGATAACGAAGATCGGGCCGAACAAATCCCGCAAACCCCTGAAAGGCACGTTCACATGATAAATGGAGGTTTTGCAGGCGGAGGAACATCCAGATCCTCGCGAAAAAGACACCTCAAAGAAGTCTATCATGTCCGAGAAGACAGTCCCCTGCCCGAATTACCTACTATCTCATTCACCCGAGAAGATGCTCGAGGGATAATACCCGGGCACGACGATCCAATGGTAATCACCATTATCCTAGCAAACGCCAACTTACATCGAACCCTGATTGACCAAGGAAGCTCAGCAGATATCCTGTTCAAAACAGCCTTCGACAAGCTCGGACTTGAAGAAAAAGAACTAAAGGCCTATCCCACCGACCTATTTGGGCTAGGGGATACCCCGATCCATCCCTTAGGATACATCTCGCTACACACTACCTTTGGAAGAGGCGAGCAATCTAAAACATTAAGCATCGACTACATTATAGTCGACGTCACTTCAGCATACAATGCCCTCATTGGACGACCAACCCTAAACAGACTGGCAGCTATAGTCTTGACCCCACACCTCTGTATGAAGTTCCCTACCGCAAAAGGAATTGTTACCCTAAAAGGCGACCAAAAACTAGCGCGGCAATGTTACAACGAAAGCCTGAGCCTAAAAGGGAAAGAGGTCAACACAATAGAACTCGGACGAGTTCAATCCCGAGAAGATCTTCGGCCACAACCAGAGGGAGAATCCGAAAGAGTCCAGATTGGGAACACACCTGAAAAAATAACAAACATAGGAGCAAATCTCGAAGCAAGCCTAAAAGAGAAACTCATAACCCTCTTAAAGGAGAATTCCGACCTCTTCGCCTGGAAAGCCTCCGACATGCCAGGCATAAGCCCCGACCTGATGTGCCATAAGCTATCAGTTTACCCGGGATCCCGACCTGTCCAACAAAGACGCCGAAAGCTCGGACCCGAGCGCATGCAAGCAATAGAAGAACAAGTACAAGCACTGCTAGATGCAGGGTTCATTAGGGAAGTAAAATACCCCCTATGGCTCGCAAACGTGGTCCTGGTGAAAAAGCCCAATGGAAAATGGAGGATGTGCGTCGATTACACGGATCTCAACAAAGCCTGCCCCAAAGACCCATATCCACTACCAAACATCGACGCCTTAGTAGACGCAGCCTCAGGCTATAGATATCTCTCCTTCATGGACGCATACTCGGGATACAATCAAATCCCGATGTACGGACCCGACCAAGAAAAGACCTCATTCATAACCCCAAGGGCAAACTACTGCTACGTAGTAATGCCCTTCGGGCTGAAGAACGCAGGGGCAACCTACCAGAGGGTAATGAACAAAGTATTCTCAGAGCACATCGGATTACAGCTGGAGGTGTACGTCGACGACATGCTGGTAAAGACACAAGAAGACAAGAACTTGCTGACCGACCTCACCAGTATCTTCGGTACCCTCAGAAAACACAACATGAGACTTAACCCGACAAAGTGCACCTTCGCCGCAGAGGCCGGAAAGTTCTTAGGCTTCATGCTGACTCAAAGGGGCATCGAAGCAAACCCGGACAAATGCCAAGCGATACTCAATATGAAGAGCCCGACGTGTGTCAAAGAAGTACAACAACTGAATGGAAGGCTAGCCGCCCTATCAAGATTCTTGGCAGGATCAGCAATAAAGTCGCTACCTCTCTACTCACTCCTAAAGAAAGGGAAACCCTTCTCATGGACCCCGGAGTGCGAAAAAGCCTTTCAAGAATTCAAGGAATTCCTCGGGCAGCCACCAATCCTAACCCGACCTTTAAAAGGAGAAGAGCTCGTACTATACCTCTCAGTTGGACATCGAGCAGTCGCTTCAGCATTAATACGAGAAAATGACCAAGGACAACACCCCATATACTTTGTAAGCAAGGCACTACAAGGGGCCGAATTAAACTATCAGAAGATAGAAAAATTCGCCTACGCCCTAGTGTTCACAGCTCGGAGGCTCCGTCCCTACTTTCAAGCCCACACCATCAAAGTCCGGACAAACCAACCCATGAGACACATCCTCCAAAAAACAGACCTGGCAGGACGAATACTGCAATGGGCGGTGGAACTGTCCGAGTTCGACCTCCACTATGAAACCCGGACTGCCATAAAATCTCAGTATCTAGCCGACTTCATCGCAGAATACACTGAGACCCCTGGAACCCCACTCTCATGGAACCTGTATGTCGACGGGTCCTCAAACAAAACTGGAAGCGGAGCCGGGGTTATACTCGAAAGCGACCAAGGAACGCGGATAGAACTATCCCTAAAATTCGAGTTCCAGGCTTCGAACAACCAAGCCGAATACGAGGCCCTGCTAGCAGGCCTAAAGCTAGCCGAAGAGGTCGGAGCCCAGAAAATCACGATCTTCAGCGACTCCCAGGTCGTCACATCACAAGTAAATGGAAGCTACCAGGCCAAAGACCCCACCATGAAAAAATACCTGGACCAAACACAGGCACAACTACGCCACTTTTCAGAGATACAGATTCAGCACATACCTCGGGAACAAAACGCCCGGGCAGACACCCTCTCAAAGCTCGCCAGCACCAAGCCCGGAGGCAACAACAGAAGTCTCCTCCAGGAAACCTTACAATCCCCCTCCGTGCTAAGAGAGGAAGAAACGCTAAATATATCCAACCAACAGCAAAGATGGATGACCCCCATACTCAACTACCTGAAGTCGGGAACTCTTCCCGCCGAAAGAAAGGAAGCTAAAAGACTCACGAAAGACGCCCAGAATTATACGCTAATTCACGACGTACTATACAGAAGAGGATTCTCAAACCCCCTCCTTAGGTGCGTCCCGACCTCAGAAACAAAGAACGTCCTCGAAGAAGTCCACGGAGGCATGTGTGGGAACCATCTCGGAGCTCGGGCATTATCCAAAAAAGTAGTCCGAGCCGGGTTCTACTGGCCGACCTTGCAGAAAGACGCAACGGAATTTGTGAAAATATGCCCCCCTGCCAAAAACACGCCAATTTCCACAAGGCACCACCCGAAGACCTTATCAGCATCACCGCACCATGGCCCTTCGCAAAATGGGGACTTGACCTACTCGGCCCGTTCCCCCAAGGACCGGGGCAAGTCAAATACCTCATAGTGGGGGTCGACTACTTCACAAAGTGGATCGAAGCTGAACCCTTAGCCACCATTACGGCTCAGAAAAGCCGCAAATTCCTATATAAAAACATTGTCACAAGGTTCGGAGTCCCCTACTCCATCACAACAGACAATGGAACACAGTTCACGGACACAAGTTTTCAGAACTTGGTGGCCGAACTAAAAATCAAACAGCAATTCACCTCAGTCAAGCACCCACAAGCCAATGGACAAGCAGAGGCCGCAAATAAAGTCATCTTGGCCGGGTTAAAACGAAGACTCCAAGAGGCCAAAGGGGCATGGGCCGAGGAGCTCCCCCAGGTACTATGGGCATATCGGACAACTCCACACTCTACAACGGGAGAATCGCCATTCCGACTAGCTTACGGGATGGAGGCAATGATTCCTATCGAAATAGATGAAGGGTCACCCAGAGTCATCTTCTACAACGAAGAAGGTAACCCGCAGGCACAAAAGGAAGAACTCGACCTCCTCCCCGAGGTCCGAGAAAGAGCCCGGATCCGAGAAGAAGCCTTAAAACGGCGAACGGCCCTCAGATACAATCAGAAAGTAATAAAGCGAAGCTTCTCCATTCACGACCTGATTCTAATCCGAAATGACATCGGAACACAAAAGTCGGGAGAAGGAAAGCTAGCTGCAAATTGGAAAGGACCCTACAAGGTAACAGAAGTCTTAGGAACAGGCTATTACAAAGTATCCGACCTAGAAGGCAATGAGCTGCCCAGGGCCTGGCACGCCTGTAATCTAAGACGGTACTACAGCTAGAAAAATTTAACCCGAGGTGTACTCTTTTTCCCTACAAGGGTTTTTTAATGAGACACCCGGTCAAGTAAGGCACCCGACCTAGTCAAGGGTAAAACACTCTGTAAATATTCTTTCTTTTTTAATACTAATCAAATTTTTCTATTTTCTTTTCTTCTTCCTCGTGATAAAACAAATCCTGAAAAGTACCCCGCCAAGGCGCATTAATTTATGCTCGACAAAACGCAAAAAATCATTGCCAAGAGACCACACAAGGTCGGCAAAGATAAAGCGACGAGGTTCAAATTAATGTGAGAAGTTATAAAGTAACTCTGAAAAGGCTCAAAAAGCCAAATAAAAAGAGATTACAAAAATAACTTAAAAGGCCGACCAACGACAAGGTCGGGCCCAACAAAGGGAAGTACTCGACCGCCCCCTCCTAAGGTCCGAGAAAAAGCCCGGACCCGAGAAGGAAGCCTTAAAACGGCGAAAACAAAGATTTCGAAAAACGCTTACTAAAAAGTTGCTATACAACCAAAAAGTACAAGCGAAAAAACGAAATCAAAGGAAAGGGTAAAACAAAAGTTCCAAGCGCTAGCTAAAAGGTTGTTATCTAAAAACAACTAAAAAGCATAAAAGCGGAACAAAAAGTCAAAACGCGAACAAAACACCGCATAATAAGCTAAAAAGTTACTACAAGTAGCTAAATAGCAAAAAGGTGTCCAAAGCGTTCACAAAAACCATTCAAAAACAAAAGAGCCCACAGGCCGGGCAAAAAACCAAAGATAAAAGGATTACAGAGAATCAAGATCCTTTCCAGACTCCACATCAGCAGGAGGCTGCGGAGGAAACATAGAAATCGGGACAGCATCGACGGCACCGTCATCTCGGTTTAAAACCTCCACACCAGATCCATCCCCGGCCAAAGGTGAAGTCGGGTTCGCAACCAGAACTTTGGGGTCGGACACCGGAACCTCATCCTCATTGGGAGCAGGAACAATCTTTCCCTCCACAACAACGTTATCCGTACTGAATAAGCTCAGATCCAGGTCAGGAGCAAGAACCCGGACCTGAGCCTTCAAATTTTCAAACATAGCATCCATACCCTTAGCCACATGACCTTCTAGCTCGTAAAAATCATCCTGAGCAGATTGCAATCTCTCCTTTGTCTCCACAAGCTCAGCATATGTCCGAGTATAATTCTCTGTAGCCGCCTTCGCCATCTCCTCAGATGCATTCGCTGCCGCCACAGCCGCGGTAGCCTTAGCTTTCTCTTTCTCCAAAGATGCCTCCAGCTCAGTAATCCTAGCAGCCTTCAGTCCACTAATCCTCTCGAACTCAGACTGAGCCTTCTCAAGTCGGGAGCTGGTCGCACCAATGGGGGATTTCTTGAACTCCCGGGCAATAGCGGCATGAAGACTAGCCATCCGGACACAACTCCGCGCCATGTACTGAAAATGGTGCTCCATAGACACATCATCAGTAGAAATAAAGGTCTGAGGGAGAATATGCTGTTCAATCCAACCAAGAGCATCAAAATCCTTGTCATTAAAACCCGCAAGCTCTTGGGAGGTCCTCTGTTTCTTGGGAGGAGGACCCGAGGACGAAGGCGGGGAAGAGTGACCGGGTCCAGAGGTCGGAGGATCTTGATTTATAGCTTGGAACTGGGGAGTCGGAATAGTCTTCGACCGAGTAGTAACACCCACAGTAGTCTTCTTCGGAGAAGATCGGGCAGAAGCCTCCCCAGCCTCGATATTTCGAGCAGCCACAGACTTCTTCGTCCGACGAAGGTACTTCATGGAATCCGCCTGAGAAGACATCTCTGCAGAAATAAAAGAAAAAGGATTACCACAAATAGAAATTCCACCAAAACAAGCAAAACCAAAATACTAAAAAAGATGAATCTCAGAGAGGTCGGGAACTACCTAACTCGGAACGGAGAAGGCTTGGATCTCCCAACATTTTCTTCGTGTCCAAGTGAGGTGCCCGACCCCATAAACTGCTCACCATACCCACAAAAGCCTGCTCCACCTCATCTAGACTCTCAAGGGTATACTTAGTAGACACTACATTCTCCTGCCAACAAAGAGGAAAAGAAGGCTCCCCACTCTCATCTAGAAAGAAAGGTCGGACGTCTCCAGTAGCCCGGACCTTGAAATAAAAGTTCTTAAAATCATGAAAAGACTCATCATACAGGGTACAAAACTTCCTTCCCTGGTTAGCCCTAAAAGAAACCCAAGATACCTTCCCTCCACCCGACCCCGGCTTCGTCAACACAAACAAATAGGAAAAAAGAGAAATAGAGGGAGAGACGCCCAAAAACTGACACAAAAGTTGAAACAGCTTTAAAAACGCCCAAGAATTTGGATGGAGCTGCGTAGGGGCAAGGTTACAAGACCATAACACCTCGGACTCCAGATCGGTAAAGGGAAGTCGGACACTCAGCTTAGAGAAAAAACAATCATAAGCATAAAAGAAGAGCTTCTCGGAACTATCTAAGGGCGGGAAGCACACTCTCTCCTCGGAATCCGGGGCTACTAGTTCATAATCCCTCTCAGACTCTCTATTTTCACATATGCTACACTCCCTACGGAACCTAGCTAAATACTCAGAATCTACCACAGAAGGGACTCTTAGAGGAAGAGGGTCTACCCAACCAAGACCACATGGAATCTTAGTCGACATCGCTTGAAGAACCTTTCGAGACATAAACTTCTTACCTACAAAGAAGAATACAACAGCAAGCAAAAATCACATAAAGAAGACAACGAAAACCCATTCAGCAAAGCAAGAAACAAAAACCCCACGAAGAAAATGCGGCAACCCGGAACAAAAAAATACCAGAGAAACAAAAAGAGCCCCCCCCATATATACAAACAACAAGCAATGGCGGCGCCTCTTTTCGGGGCAACCCAGGCATAAAAGAAAACAAACAAGAGCCACACAAAGAACAGAAGCATATGTGCACAAGAAAAGAGAAACATGGGAACAAACCTGGAAGAAAGAAACGAAGACGACGAGCCCCGAAGCAAGGATAACGAAACGACGGCACAGAGGAAACCCCAGAAAGACACACGGAGAGATTCGGGGAAGCAGAGCAAAGAGAAAGAAGAAGCAGTGCTCGAAAAAGGATAAAGAAAAACAAAACGCAGACAAGGAGGAAAGGGGCAAATAAATAAAGCCTTCACAGGGCCCGAACGGAAATCGAGGAAAAACGGTAAAATGCAATAAATACAGGAACGGCCATTTTTGAATTTTGAAAAACTACTATGCCCGAGCTCGACCTCCCAAAAAGGATGAACTCGGGCAGGGCTACAGTTCATACCCTGACCAGGGCTCCTCCAACTCGGCAAATTCATAAAAGGTCCGACCTCGTCCTAAGGCTCACGCCTAAAGGTCGGACCTCGGACAATAAAGCAAGGAAGGCCCTTCAAAAGGAACGCAGCCCAAAACCTAAAAAGGCCGAAAAGGCCTAGAAAAGGCGGTTCCACAAAGATAGAGATAAAACTCCCAAAGATAAGATAAGATAAGAATATCTTATCCAGGGAAGATCACGGCCAACTACTATAAATACACTGGAGCACCCAGGTATGGCATTCATTCCACATTCTACACATATCTGCTTGGACCCATGCTAACTTAAGCATCGGAGTGTCATTGCAGGTACAACCCCCAACCACTCTGCATATCAAGCTCGGGTCCCTGAACCCCCACCTCGGGCCTCTCCAGACGACCGAGCTACACGTTTCAGGTAACCCTCGGAACATTGGCGCCGTTGCCGGGGACCTGGAAGTCATCCCTCTACCATGGCGGACGACCCTCACAACAATGACCGCGCTGCATCTGAACAAGAGGACGAAATTGACACCGGAGAACGACCGGACAGCCCTCTATCACCACGCACTCCAGGGGGAAACAAACAGAATCGCCCAAAGACATCACTCCCAAACAAAGATCCACAAAATTCCGAAAAAGAGAAGAGCTCGGAAATTCTAGAAGCAGTCCGGGCACAACAAAACCGACTGAAACAACTCGAAGAGGACATAAAGAAGCAGAAAGAAACTGAACAAAATCTGAGAAGGGAGACTCGAAAGCGCAGAGAATTAGAAGAAAAACTGCGGAAAATAGAGGCCAACCTGAAAGACCGGACAAAACGCGGCACCACCCCCGAAGGCAACCATGATCCCTTCACGCAAGAGATCATGAAGGAGAAGGTACCGCAAAACTTCAAACCACCCGATATGGATCTCTACGACGGCACCACCGATCCAAGTCACCACCTCAGCAACTTCAGAAGCAGAATGTACCTAGTCGACGCCTCCGGCGCGATTCGGTGCAAAGCCTTCCCCACCACTCTCACCAAGTCAGCCATGAAGTGGTTTGACAACCTGCCACCAAGATCAATCACCAGCTTCGAAGACCTAACCAAAAAATTCCTAACAAGGTTCTCTATTCAAAGGGACAAGACAAAACATGCCCCCAGTCTACTCGGGATCAAACAAGGTAACCAAGAAACTCTCCGAGAATACATGGAGCGATTCAACAAAGCCTGCCTGGACATACAACACTTACCCACTGAAGCAGCCATCATGGGACTAGCAAACGGCCTAAAAGAGGGACCGTTTAGCCAATCCCTATCCAAACGATATCCGACCTCCCTATACGAGGTGCAGGAGCGGGCAGAAAAATATATCAACATGGAGGAAACCTCCCAGCTACGAGACTCTTCTAAGAAGGAATCAACCTACCCACTCCGAGATCGAGATCGGGAACAGAAGAAGAAAGATGAACCCAACTCGGACAAGCCACGGAAGTACCACAACTACACCCCCCTCCGAGTCTCCCTGGTAGACATCTACAGAGAAGTATGCCACACCGAAAAGATCCCACCGCCCCGACCGCTAAAACACAAGAGAGCGGGGAGAGATCGGTCCGAATACTGTGAATATCACAAGCTCTACGGTCACTCTACTAACGACTGCTACGACCTAAAAAATGTTATAGAAAAGCTAGCCAGAGAAGGAAAACTCGACAGATACATAGCAGAGAAAGGAGAAGAGACCAGGAAGAGAAGGCGGGGAGATAACGAAGATCGGGCCGAACAAATCCCGCGAACCCCTGAAAGGCACGTTCACATGATAAATGGAGGTTTTGCAGGCGGAGGAACATCCAGATCCTCGCGAAAAAGACACCTCAAAGAAGTCTATCATGTCCGAGAAGACAGTCCCCTGCCCGAATTACCTACTATCTCATTCACCCGAGAAGATGCTCGAGGGATAATACCCGGGCACGACGATCCAATGGTAATCACCATTATCCTAGCAAACGCCAACTTACATCGAACCCTGATTGACCAAGGAAGCTCAGCAGATATCCTGTTCAAAACAGCCTTCAACAAGCTCGGACTTGAAGAAAAAGAACTAAAGGCCTATCCCACCGACCTATTTGGGCTAGGGGATACCCCGATCCATCCCTTAGGATACATCTCGCTACACACTACCTTTGGAAGAGGCGAGCAATCTAAAACATTAAGCATCGACTACATTATAGTCGACGTCACTTCAGCATACAATGCCCTCATTGGACGACCAACCCTAAACAGACTGGCAGCTATAGTCTCGACCCCACACCTCTGTATGAAGTTCCCTACCGCAAAAGGAATTGTTACCCTAAAAGGCGACCAAAAACTAGCGCGGCAATGTTACAACGAAAGCCTGAGCCTAAAAGGGAAAGAGGTCAACACAATAGAACTCGGACGAGTTCAATCCCGAGAAGATCTTCGGCCACAACCAGAGGGAGAATCCGAAAGAGTCCAGATTGGGAACACACCTGAAAAAATAACAAACATAGGAGCAAATCTCGAAGCAAGCCTAAAAGAGAAACTCATAACCCTCTTAAAGGAGAATTCCGACCTCTTCGCCTGGAAAGCCTCCGACATGCCAGGCATAAGCCCCGACCTGATGTGCCATAAGTTATCAGTTTACCCGGGATCCCGACCTATCCAACAAAGACGCCGAAAGCTCGGACCCGAGCGCATGCAAGCAATAGAAGAACAAGTACAAGCACTGCTAGATGCAGGGTTCATTAGGGAAGTAAAATACCCCCTATGGCTCGCAAACGTGGTCCTGGTGAAAAAGCCCAAATGGAAAATGGAGGATGTGCGTCGATTACACGGATCTCAACAAAGCCTGCCCCAAAGACCCATATCCACTACCAAACATCGACGCCTTAGTAGACGCAGCCTCAGGCTATAGATATCTCTCCTTCATGGACGCATACTCGGGATACAATCAAATCCCGATGTACGGACCCGACCAAGAAAAGACCTCATTCATAACCCCAAGGGCAAACTACTGCTACGTAGTAATGCCCTTCGGGCTGAAGAACGCAGGGGCAACCTACCAGAGGGTAATGAACAAAGTATTCTCAGAGCACATCGGATTACAGCTGGAGGTGTACGTCGACGACATGCTGGTAAAGACACAAGAAGACAAGAACTTGCTGACCGACCTCACCAGTATCTTCGGTACCCTCAGAAAACACAACATGAGACTTAACCCGACAAAGTGCACCTTCGCCGCAGAGGCCGGAAAGTTCTTAGGCTTCATGCTGACTCAAAGGGGCATCGAAGCAAACCCGGACAAATGCCAAGCGATACTCAATATGAAGAGCCCGACGTGTGTCAAAGAAGTACAACAACTGAATGGAAGGCTAGCCGCCCTATCAAGATTCTTGGCAGGATCAGCAATAAAGTCGCTACCTCTCTACTCACTCCTAAAGAAAGGGAAACCCTTCTCATGGACCCCGGAGTGCGAAAAAGCCTTTCAAGAATTCAAGGAATTCCTCGGGCAGCCACCAATCCTAACCCGACCTTTAAAAGGAGAAGAGCTCGTACTATACCTCTCAGTTGGACATCGAGCAGTCGCTTCAGCATTAATACGAGAAAATGACCAAGGACAACACCCCATATACTTTGTAAGCAAGGCACTACAAGGGGCCGAATTAAACTATCAGAAGATAGAAAAATTCGCCTACGCCCTAGTGTTCACAGCTCGGAGGCTCCGTCCCTACTTTCAAGCCCACACCATCAAAGTCCGGACAAACCAACCCATGAGACACATCCTCCAAAAAACAGACCTGGCAGGACGAATACTGCAATGGGCGGTGGAACTGTCCGAGTTCGACCTCCACTATGAAACCCGGACTGCCATAAAATCTCAGTATCTAGCCGACTTCATCGCAGAATACACTGAGACCCCTGGAACCCCACTCTCATGGAACCTGTATGTCGACGGGTCCTCAAACAAAACTGGAAGCGGAGCCGGGGTTATACTCGAAAGCGACCAAGGAACGCGGATAGAACTATCCCTAAAATTCGAGTTCCAGGCTTCGAACAACCAAGCCGAATACGAGGCCCTGCTAGCAGGCCTAAAGCTAGCCGAAGAGGTCGGAGCCCAGAAAATCACGATCTTCAGCGACTCCCAGGTCATCACATCACAAGTAAATGGAAGCTACCAGGCCAAAGACCCCACCATGAAAAAATACCTGGACCAAACACAGGCACAACTACGCCACTTTTCAGAGATACAGATTCAGCACATACCTCGGGAACAAAACGCCCGGGCAGACGCCCTCTCAAAGCTCGCCAGCACCAAGCCCGGAGGCAACAACAGAAGTCTCCTCTAGGAAACCTTACAATCCCCCTCCGTGCTAAGAGAGGAAGAAACGCTAAATATATCCAACCAACAGCAAAGATGGATGACCCCCATACTCAACTACCTGAAGTCGGGAACTCTTCCCGCCGAAAGAAAGGAAGCTAAAAGACTCACGAAAGACGCCCAGAATTATACGCTAATTCACGACGTACTATACAGAAGAGGATTCTCAAACCCCCTCCTTAGGTGCGTCCCGACCTCAGAAACAAAGAACGTCCTCGAAGAAGTCCACGGAGGCATGTGTGGGAACCATCTCGGAGCTCGGGCATTATCCAAAAAAGTAGTCCGAGCCGGGTTCTACTGGCCGACCTTGCAGAAAGACGCAACGGAATTTGTGAAAATATGCCCCCCCTGCCAAAAACACGCCAATTTCCACAAGGCACCACCCGAAGACCTTATCAGCATCACCGCACCATGGCCCTTCGCAAAATGGGGACTTGACCTACTCGGCCCGTTCCCCCAAGGACCGGGGCAAGTCAAATACCTCATAGTGGGGGTCGACTACTTCACAAAGTGGATCGAAGCTGAACCCTTAGCCACCATTACGGCTCAGAAAAGCCGCAAATTCCTATATAAAAACATTGTCACAAGGTTCAGAGTCCCCTACTCCATCACAACAGACAATGGAACACAGTTCACGGACACAAGTTTTCAGAACTTGGTGGCCGAACTAAAAATCAAACAGCAATTCACCTCTGTCGAGCACCCACAAGCCAATGGACAAGCAGAGGCCGCAAATAAAGTCATCTTGGCCGGGTTAAAACGAAGACTCCAAGAGGCCAAAGGGGCATGGGCCGAGGAGCTCCCCCAGGTACTATGGGCATATCGGACAACTCCACACTCTACAACGGGAGAATCGCCATTCCGACTAGCTTACGGGATGGAGGCAATGATTCCTATCGAAATAGATGAAGGGTCACCCAGAGTCATCTTCTACAACGAAGAAGGTAACCCGCAGGCACAAAGGGAAGTACTCGACCGCCCCCTCCTGAGGTCCGAGAAAAAGCCCGGATCCGAGAAGAAGCCTTAAAACGGCGAACGGCCCTCAGATACAATCAGAAAGTAATAAAGCGAAGCTTCTCCATTTACGACCTGATTCTAATCCGAAATGACATCGGAACACAAAAGTCGGGAGAAGGAAAGCTAGCTGCAAATTGGAAAGGACCCTACAAGGTAACAGAAGTCTTAGGAACAGGCTATTACAAAGTATCCGACCTAGAAGGCAATGAGCTGCCCAGGGCCTGGCACGCCTGTAATCTAAGACGGTACTACAGCTAGAAAAATTTAACCCGAGGTGTACTCTTTTTCCCTACAAGGGTTTTTTAATGAGACACCCGGTCAAGTAAGGCACCCGACCTAGTCAAGGGTAAAACACTCTGTAAATATTCTTTCTTTTTTAATACTAATCAAATTTTTCTATTTTCTTTTCTTCTTCCTCGTGATAAAACAAATCCTGAAAAGTACCCTGCCAAGGCGCATTAATTTATGCTCGACAAAACGCAAAAAATCATTGCCAAGAGACCACACAAGGTCGGCAAAGATAAAGCGACGAGGTTCAAATTAATGTGAGAAGTTATAAAGTAACTCTGAAAAGGCTCAAAAAGCCAAATAAAAAGAGATTACAAAAATAACTTAAAAGGCCGACCAACGACAAGGTCGGGCCCAACAAAGGGAAGTACTCGACCGCCCCCTCCTAAGGTCCGAGAAAAAGCCCGGACCCGAGAAGGAAGCTGATGACATGTCATCATATACCCATTTTCTATGCTTTTTCATACAAGAAATTGATGATTTGTGCTTAAATATTGAATGCTTTTGTACTTAAATGATAGATTTCCTTGATCTTTTAATTTTATAAATCTTGTAGGAAATAAGAAGAAAAAGAAGCAAAGAAGCACAAAAAAAGGAGAAAAAAGAGCTTTGGGGTACACTTTGAAGTTGGGGTACACTTTGGAGCCTTAGGCCACGCTTTTAAAAGCGTGGCCCATGACCAAATCAAGGAAGGAAGCAGCCAGCACGATTCTGCCCTGCCCTTGCCAAGGGCAGGATCGTGATGCACATTAAGGATTGGAAGCAAAATTTTCGCTAAGTTAAAATCTGGGCGCTCACAGCATGACCATGCCTACTTCAAAGGGCTATAACTTGAGCTACAGACGTCCGATTGATGTGCTTCCAGTTGCGTTGGAAAGCTGACATTCAGAGCTTTCCAACGATATATAGAAATCCATATTTGGCGCACAATTGGGGCAGGAACGAGAGGCATTTTTAAGGGCCAAAAATAAGCAAAAAGAAGCCAAGGAAAATGATGTAGCGTGTTTGCCTCCTCCGTGATTCGAACTTGGGACGTGAAGGAAGGAACATTGCCCTGCCCTTGGCGTGGGCAGGGCAGCATTTGGATGGCACAAGAAATTGGCGCACCAAGCAACAAATTTGGCGCACCAATTTCCTCCCCTGGCAGCGTCCCACGCACCAATTTTCAACCTTGGCGCACCAATTTTCTTCCTGGCAGCACCAACGCACGCAGGCCTCAACCTTGGCAGCACCAACTTTTCTGCCCTGCCCTTGGCACGGGCAGGGCAGCATCTTGCCACACCAGGACGTGCCAGACTTGCACCAATGGCGCACCAAACTCGCACCATGCCGCGCCAAGCTCCCGCACCATGCATCAATTTTCTGCCCTGCCCTCCACAAGGGCAGGGCAGCCTCCTGGGAGCAACATGGGCCAAAATCAACCAAAATTCACATTAATTCAATTCTTCAACAAATTGAATCAAGGCCAACCAAACCCATTTCTCCTCAAATCCAAAGCAAACAAAGCCCACTCAACATGACTCAAAGGCACATGGATCAATTAAATTAGGATTTTCATTTTTGTAATTTGTTTAATTTCATTTTCATTTTTTATTTTGTAAAGCCTATATAAAGGCATCAATTAGAGCTCGGAAGGGAGGCCGGCTCCATTAGGAATAGATAGCTCTCTCTTTAGTCTTTCTCTTGTTTTGAAATTTTGGATTGAGGTTGGAGGAATTCTGTTCCAATCTTTGATCTGAAATTCATTTGTGTTCTTCTGCATAATTAAAGGAATTGTGATTTGAATCAAGGCTCTCTTTGCTGCTTCTATTTTTCTTTCTTCTTCAATCTATTTGCTGTTGGATCAAGGAAGGGAGTGAGATCTAGACTTGTTTTCTAGTCTCATTGATTCCCTGAGATCTTGTCTATTTAAATTTCAAAATCAAGCTGAGTTACATTCTGTGTTGCTTCTTCAAGCAATTTTCCATTTCTGTTTAAATCTGCTGCACTTATTTCATCTTTTACTTTTCTGTTTGATTGCTCCTTACATTCTCTTGTTGAATTTTAAATTCCCAGCACCCAAGTCCTTTTAATTTTCATGCAATTTAATTATTCTGCAATTATTCTAAGTGTGCTTATTGCTTTCCTTTAAATTTTCTGCACCCATTCCCCTTTTCATTTAATGCAATTTACATTTCTTGTCATTTAAGATTTTGTCAATTTACTTTTCCTGTTCTTTAAGCTTCCTGCCTATTTACATTCTGCAATTTAAGTTCACTGCTATTTACATTCTGTTGCCACAATTCTCACTTAAATGTTAGCTTGACTAAACTAATCACCCACTAAAATTGCTTGATCCATCAATCCCTGTGGGATCGACCTCACTCTTGTGAGTTATTACTACTTGATGCGACCCGATATACTTGCCGGTGAGTTTTGTGTTGGATCGTTTTCCACACATCAGAAGCCTTAAAACGGCGAAAACAAAGATTTCGAAAAACGCTTACTAAAAAGTTGCTATACAACTAAAAAGTACAAGCGAAAAAACGAAATCAAAGGAAAGGGTAAAACAAAAGTTCCAAGCGCTAACTAAAAGGTTGTTATCCAAAAACAACTAAAAAGCATAAAAGCGGAACAAAAAGTCAAAACGCGAACAAAACACCGCATAATAAGCTAAAAAGTTACTACAAGTAGCTAAATAGCAAAAAGGTGTCCAAAGCGTTCACAAAAACCATTCAAAAACAAAAGAGCCCACAGGCCGGGCAAAAAACCAAAGATAAAAGGATTACAGAGAATCAAGATCCTTTCCAGACTCCACATCAGCAGGAGGCTGCGGAGGAAACATAGAAATCGGGACAGCATCGACGGCACCGTCATCTCGGTTTAAAACCTCCACACCAGATCCATCCCCGGCCAAAGGTGAAGTCGGGTTCGCAACCAGAACTTTGGGGTCGGACACCGGAACCTCATCCTCATTGGGAGCAGGAACAATCTTTCCCTCCACAACAACGTTATCCGTACTGAATAAGCTCAGATCCAGGTCAGGAGCAAGAACCCGGACCTGAGCCTTCAAATTTTCAAACATAGCATCCATACCCTTAGCCACATGACCTTCTAGCTCGTAAAAATCATCCTGAGCAGATTGCAATCTCTCCTTTGTCTCCACAAGCTCAGCATATGTCCGAGTATAATTCTCTGTAGCCGCCTTCGCCATCTCCTCAGATGCATTCGCTGCCGCCACAGCCGCGGTAGCCTTAGCTTTCTCTTTCTCCAAAGATGCCTCCAGCTCAGTAATCCTAGCAGCCTTCAGTCCACTAATCCTCTCGAACTCAGACTGAGCCTTCTCAAGTCGGGAGCTGGTCGCACCAATGGGGGATTTCTTGAACTCCCGGGCAATAGCGGCATGAAGACTAGCCATCCGGACACAACTCCGCGCCATATACTGAAAATGGTGCTCCATAGACACATCATCAGTAGAAATAAAGGTCTGAGGGAGAATATGCTGTTCAATCCAACCAAGAGCATCAAAATCCTTGTCATTAAAACCCGCAAGCTCTTGGGAGGTCTTCTGTTTCTTGGGAGGAGGACCCGAGGACGAAGGCGGGGAAGAGTGACCGGGTCCAGAGGTCGGAGGATCTTGATTTATAGCTCGGAACTGGGGAGTCGGAATAGTCTTCGACCGAGTAGTAACACCCACAGTAGTCTTCTTCGGAGAAGATCGGGCAGAAGCCTCCCCAGCCTCGATATTTCGAGCAGCCACAGACTTCTTCGTCCGACGAAGGTACTTCATGGAATCCGCCTGAGAAGACATCTCTGCAGAAATAAAAGAAAAAGGATTACCACAAATAGAAATTCCACCAAAACAAGCAAAACCAAAATACTAAAAAAGATGAATCTCGGAGAGGTCGGGAACTACCTAACTCGGAACAGAGAAGGCTTGGATCTCCCAACATTTTCTTCGTGTCCAAGTGAGGTGCCCGACCCCATAAACTGCTCACCACACCCACAAAAGCCTGCTCCACCTCATCTAGACTCTCAAGGGTATACTTAGTAGACACTACATTCTCCTGCCAACAAAGAGGAAAAGAAGGCTCCCCACTCTCATCTAGAAAGAAAGGTCGGACGTCTCCAGTAGCCCGGAACTTGAAATAAAAGTTCTTAAAATCATGAAAAGACTCATCATACAGGGTACAAAACTTCCTTCCCTGGTTAGCCTAAAAGAAACCCAAGATACCTTCCCTCCACCCGACCCCGGCTTCGTCAACACAAACAAATAGGAAAAAAGAGAAATAGAGGGAGAGACGCCCAAAAACTGACACAAAAGTTGAAACAGCTTTAAAAACGCCCAAGAATTTGGATGGAGCTACGTAGGGGCAAGGTTACAAGACCATAACACCTCGGACTCCAGATCGGTAAAGGGAAGTCGGACACTCAGCTTAGAGAAAAAACAATCATAAGCATAAAAGAAGAGCTTCTCGGAACTATCTAAGGGCGGGAAGCACACTCTCTCCTCGGAATCCGGGGCTACTAGTTCATAATCCCTCTCAGACTCTCTATTTTCACATATGCTACAGTCCCTACGGAACCTAGCTAAATACTCAGAATCTACCACAGAAGGGACTCTTAGAGGAAGAGGGTCTACCCAACCAAGACCACATGGAATCTTAGTCGACATCGCTTGAAGAACCTTTCGAGACATAAAATTCTTACCTACAAAGAAGAATACAACAGCAAGCAAAAATCACATAAAGAAGACAACGAAAACCCATTCAGCAAAGCAAGAAACAAAAACCCCACGAAGAAAATGCGGCAACCCGGAACAAAAAAAATACCAGAGAAACAAAAAGAGCCCCCCCCATATATACAAACAACAAGCAATGGCGGCGCCTCTTTTCGGGGCAACCCAGGCATAAAAGAAAACAAACAAGAGCCACACAAAGAACAGAAGCATATGTGCACAAGAAAAGAGAAACATGGGAACAAACCTGGAAGAAAGAAACGAAGACGACGAGCCCCGAAGCAAGGATAACGAAACGACGGCACAGAGGAAACCCCAGAAAGACACACGGAGAGATTCGGGGAAGCAGAGCAAAGAGAAAGAAGAAGCAGTGCTCGAAAAAGGATAAAGAAAAACAAAACGCAGACAAGGAGGAAAGGGGCAAATAAATAAAGCCTTCACAGGGCCCGAACGGAAATCGAGGAAAAACGGTAAAATGCAATAAATGCAGGAACGGCCATTTTTGAATTTTGAAAAACTGCTATGCCCGAGCTCGACCTCCCAAAAAGGACGAACTCGGGCAGGGGCACTGTTCATACCCTGACCGGGCTCCTCCAACTCGGCAAATTCATAAAAGGTCCGACCTCGTCCTAAGGCTCACGCCTAAAGGTCGGACCTCGGACAATAAAGCAAGGAAGGCCCATCAAAAGGAACGCAGCCCAAAACCTAAAAAGGCCGAAAAGGCCTAGAAAAGGCGGTTCCACAAAGATAGAGATAAAACTCCCAAAGATAAGATAAGATAAGAATATCTTATCCAGGGAAGATCACGGCCAACTACTATAAATACACTGGAGCACCCAGGTATGGCATTCATTCCACATTCTACACATATCTGCTTGGACCCATGCTAACTTAAGCATCGGAGTGTCATTGCAGGTACAACCCCCAACCACTCTGCATATCAAGCTCGGGTCCCTGAACCCCCACCTCGGGCCTCTCCAGACGACCGAGCTACACGTTTCAGGTAACCCTCGGAACAAAAACCAACAACCATGGCAAAGAAACACAGGCCAGAATAATTGGAAAAACACAAACCACAACCCCCAGCCAAACACTAACCAAAATTCATACAGAAAACCACAAAACAACTACCCAAATTCTAACCAATACCCACCCAATAACCACCCAACTAACCAAAACACTTATCTTCATCCATCAACACCCCAAAATCAACCCATTTCACAAGATTCACAGAGAATCACCATTCTAGAGCTGCTCATGGAGAAACTGATGAAGAACCAAGAATTGACAACCAAGAACCAAGAAGCCTCCATGAAGAACCTAGAGAGGCAGATTGGACAAATCTCTAAGAAGATTTCTGTTGAAAAACCATCAAGTTCACTACCTAGTGACACCATTCCCAACCCAAAGGAAGAATGCAAGGTCGTGCAACTAAGAAGTGGAAAGATGTTAGTGGATGGTAACCAAGGAGCAACAAAGAAGCTTATGGAGAATGACACTGAGCCAACAAAGAATGATGAAGCCATCAACAAAGACATGATAAGCAAGAATGCTCCAGAAAAACTCACAGAGGAAGAAAGTAAACCACAGAATTTGAAGAAAGGAAAGCAAATCATGGAAGAACCAACCCCAAAACAGCATCAAGTGGAGAAGAGCCCAACACCACCACTACCTTATCCACAGAGATTTCACAAGGAAACAAAGGATCAGCACTTTCACAAATTTCTTGAAACTTTCAAGAAGTTGGAAATCAACATACCTTTGGCAGAAGCTTTGGAGCAAATGCCTTTATATGCCAAGTTCTTAAAGGAGCTCATCAACAAGAAAAGAGATTGGAATGAGAAGGAAACGGTGATGCTTAGTGAGGAATGTAGTGCCGTGCTCCAAAAGGGAATCCCACCAAAACTCAAGGATCCAGGGAGTTTTGTAGTGTCATGCACTATAGGCAAACTATCCTTGGACAAAGCTCTTTGTGATCTTGGAGCTAGTATCAACTTAATGCCCTTGTCCATGATGAAGAAGTTGGCCATAGAAGAGCTCAAACCCACCAGGATGTCACTAGTCATGGCAGACAGATCAATCAAGACACCAAATGGAATTGTGGAAAATTTGCTAGTAAAGGTTGGAGAGTTTATCTTCCCTGCAGACTTTGTAATCCTAGATACCGATGAGGAAGGCAACAATTCAATCATCTTGGGTAGACCATTTCTAGCAACTGCAAGAGCCATTATTGATGTGGAAAAAGGAGAAATGATTTTCAGAGTACACAATGAGCAAATGATCATCAATGTTTTTAAGTCAATGCAACACCCCCCAGAGAAGGAAGATCATTTGAGGGTGGACATGATAGAAAGCCTGGTGGAAGAAATGTTAGACATTGATCAGCATGAGCAAGAAGAAGATAATCAAGAAACAATAGAGGAACATGTGGCTGAGGCTTTCATAAACAAAGAAGTGGAACTAAGCAAGAAAGAAGAGGTGCAAAAGCAAGAATTGAAGCCATTACCTTCTCATCTCAAATATGCATTTCTTGGCACTTCAGAAAGCCTCCCGGTGATCATCAATTCAGCTTTGACAAAGAAAGAAGAAGGAGAGCTTCTTGATGTTCTCAGAGCTCACAAGGATGCCTTAGGATGGACCATTGATGACTTGAAAGGCATCAGCCCTACAGTATGCATGCATAAGATTCTTTTGGAGGACAATTCCAAAGCAGTAATTCAACCTCAGAGAAGACTAAACCCTGCAATGAAGGAAGTTGTCCAGAAGGAAGTGATGAAGTTATGGAATGCAGGAATCATATATCCTATTTCTGATAGCTCATGGATAAGCCCAGTCCAAGTAGTACCAAAGAAAGGTGGGATGACAGTCATTGTTAATGAGAAGAGTGAACTCATTCCCACCAGAACTGTGACAGGGTGGAGAATGTGTATTGACTATAGAAGGCTGAATGATGCCACACGCAAAGATCACTTCCCACTCCCCTTCATTGATCAAATGCTTGAAAGGTTGGCTGGCCATGCTTATTATTGCTTCCTGGATGGTTATTCTGGGTATAATCAGATAGTGGTGGATCCAAAAGACCAAGAAAAGACTTCATTCACATGCCCAGTTGGAGTTTTTGCCTATAGAAGAATGCCATTCGGATTATGCAATGCCCCAGCCACTTTTCAAAGGTGTATGCTTTCCATTTTCTCAGATATGGTTGAAAAATTTTTAGAGGTTTTCATGGATGACTTCTCTGTTTTTGGTGATAGTTTCAATACTTGCCTAAACCATCTAACTCTTGTTTTGAAATGGTGCCAAGAAACTAATTTGGTTTTGAACTGGGAGAAGTGCCATTTCATGGTACCTGAGGGGATTGTTCTTGGTCATAAAGTTTCAAGAAGAGGAATAGAGGTTAACAAGGCAAAAGTAGAAATAATAGAAAAACTCCCTCCACCAACTAATGTGAAATCTGTTAGAAGTTTCTTGGGGCATGCAGGATTTTATAGAAGGTTTATCAAAGATTTTTCTAAAATAGCCAAACCTTTGAGTAACCTTTTAATGATTGATCAACCTTTTGTTTTTGATAAAAATTGCCAGCATGCTTTTGAAACTTTAAAACATAAACTCACAACAGCACCAATTATCACACCACCGGATTGGAACTTACCATTTGAACTCATGTGTGATGCAAGTGAAATTGCAATTGGTGCTGTACTTGGACAGAAGAAGGGAAACTTGCATCATGTCATATATTATGCAAGTAAAGTATTGAATGAAGCTCAAAAAAATTACACTACAACAGAGAAGGAATTGTTAGCTGTAGTCTATGCATTTGATAAGTTTAGATCGTACTTGATAGGATCTAAAATTGTGGTTTATACTGATCATGCTGCTCTCAAGTATTTGATGTCAAAACAGGATGCTAAACCAAGACTTATCAGGTGGATTCTACTCTTACAAGAATTTGACATTGAGGTAAGGGACAGGAAAGGCACTGAAAATCTAGTTGCTGATCATTTGTCAAGACTACCACCAGAAACAATTCAAAAGGCTTCATTACCTGTGAATGAAAGCTTCCCAGATGAACATCTTATGCTGATCCAACAAACACCATGGTTCGCTGATAAGGCAAACTACAAAGTAGGGAGAAAGATACCGCAAGAATTCACTAAGCAACAAGTGAGGAAACTAATCAATGAAGCAAAGAAGTTCTTGTGGGATGAACCCTATCTGTTCAGAAGGTGCTCTGATGGAATAATCAGGAGATGTATTCCTGAAAGTGAAACAAAAGATATATTATGGCATTGCCATGGCTCAGCTTATGGTGGACACTTTGGTCCAGAAAGAACAGCAGCAAAGATTCTACAAAGTGGTTTCTATTGGCCAACCATCTTCAAAGATGCCAGGGAGTTTGTCCACCAATGTAATGAATGTCAAAGAGCAGGAGGACTAACAAGAAGGAACGAGATGCCACAGAACTTCATTTTGGAAGTAGAATTATTTGATCTATGGGGCATTGATTTCATGGGACCCTTTCCTCCTTCTTATTCATTTAGATATATCTTGGTAGCAGTGGAATATGTTTCAAAATGGGTGGAAGCCATAGCCACAACTACCTGTGATGCACAAATTGTCCTTCAATTCCTAAAGAAGCACATCTTTACTAGATATGGAGTGCCCAAGGGTCTCATCAGTGATGGTGGTGGCCATTTCTGTAATAGACAAATGGAGAAACTTCTCCACAAATATGGAGTTATTCATAAGGTAGCCACACCATATCATCCCCAAACTAATGGGCAAGCAGAATTAGCAAACAGGGAACTAAAGAAGATCCTAGAAAAAACAGTTGGTAGCACAAGAAAGGATTGGGCTAGGAAGTTGGAAGATGCACTTTGGGCATACAGAACAGCTTTTAAAACTCCTATTGGGAAATCCCCATTTCAACTGTTATATGGCAAATCTTGTCATCTCCCTGTAGAGCTTGAGCATAAAGCCTTTTGGGCCACTAAACTTCTAAATTTGGATTCTGAAGCAGCAGGAGAGAAAAGATTGTTGCAGCTGAATGAGCTAGATGAGTTTAGGCTAGAAGCCTATGAAAATACCAAGATATACAAGGAGAAAGCTAAGAGATGGCATGACAGGAAGATTTTGAAGAAAGAGTTCAAACCTGGACAACAAGTACTCCTGTATAATTCACGGCTCAAGATATTCCCTGGCAAGCTTAAGTCTAAATGGACTGGTCCATACTTGGTGACTAAGGTTTTTCCTTATGGGAGTATTGAATTGCTAGATGAAGCAACAAAGAGTCAGTTTACAGCAAATGGTCATAGAGCAAAACTGTATCTAGGGGGGCAATGGAACAAAGAAAAGGAGGTCCAGAACCTAAATCCCTCTTGAAGCAAAAATGAAGATGTCAAGCTAGTGACAATAAAAGAGCGCTTGTTGGGAGGCAACCCAACCTGAGGTAGTTTCTTTTCATAGCTTTTCAATAAAAATGTTGAATAATTGGTATGCATTGCAAGAGTTAAGTTTGGTGTTGCACACCAAAACAATTTGAGGGAGAATGAAAACTTCTAAGTTTGGTGTTCCACCAAAAATATCATTTAATACATTCTCACCTCTTGCATGATTCTAGCTCCAAGCAATCAAACATATTATTCAACTGTTGAATTGTTTTCTAGTTTTAATTTCATTCACTTTTAGCAAGGATACATGGTTTCAATTATGGTTAACTTGTTACATCTGAGGTAGTGGCAAACAATTAAGTTTGGTGTCCCTACACAAAAAAATCAATCCTGGAGCCACACTCAGTTTATGCATACTAACCATATAACTAAGGGCTTGAGAAGCAAGCAACTTTGAGGATTATGCAGAACATGAGTCAACAATTGAAGATACTATGCATCTTAACTCAAAGAGAACACAACAGAAGGAAGAATCAAAGGGCTGCAACTTCAAAGGTTGTATCTGAACTTAATCCTTGCTGCTGTGTATTGTTTCGAACATGGGAACCATTGCATGTCTTGCTAAAGTGTTCATCTAGTTGCAAGTGAAATTGCTTGTTAAAAATGCTAAGTCTGCATATTGCTTGTTATCCATCACTTAGCTTGAATATTGCTTTGTTTCCCATATGCTTAAATAAAAGAGTTTGGTTTGAATTGAAAAGTGAAATATCCAATGTTGCATAAGTATGAATGGAAGTTGGTGGTGGTATATGTGTTTGATTAAATGCATAACTCATGAAATAATTGTTGCATAATATCATTCTCATTCAAGTGTGAGTTAGCTTGCTGTTATAAAAACTCCTATCAATAATGAAAAAGCCCTTGGTAACAAAAACAGAAAGAAAAAGGGAAAGAAAAAGCCAAAGTGGCAAGAAAAACAAAGAATAAAGGTTGGACACCAATAGCTTGAACCTTAGGACATATGCCTGTGGCGTTCTTGTACTAAGATCTGCTTGGATGAGTAAATTCTAAGGGGTATTTTGAAACCCGGTCACTTAGATCAACTGATTTGGGATGGCCAATTGAAAATCCACAATAAAGAGCAACTTGGATACAAAACATTTAGTTATCCAAAGAGATGCTGGGCATCAATGATCCTAGGAAGAATTAATGAGCCATGTGTCTGTGGTGGAAAAATGTTGAGCAAAAAGAAAGAAAATAAAGCCAAAGGCTATGCTGCAGCATTTGACACCCAACCTCTAAAAGAATAATAAGCTTGTTAAAGCATTATAAGCCAAGAAAAGTTAGCAAGGGAAGAATCAAAGAGTGAGTCTTATAACAGCAAGTTTAGCAAACCTTTGATGCAAAATGTATATTATGTAACAAGAACAATAACTTGAGTTGTCATTGTCTGCATAAATGCCCCATAGATCAAGTTCTGCTATCTGCATAATAAGGATAAGTATCCTTTTCCTATTCATTTCATTTACTCTTAGTTTTGAGGCTTGCTTGGGGACAAGCAAGATTTAAGTTTGGTGTTGTGATGACAAGTCATCATATACCCATTTTTCAAGCTAATTTCACTTGTTTTGTTAGCATTTATGCACTTTCTTGCATCCTAAGTAAGTGATTTGGAGTGAAAATGCATAACTTCTCTAAATCAAGCAACCACCATGAAATTAATGTTAAATCATGAGGTTTGAGCTAATTTTAATTGAATTTTAATTGATTTATAAGCCTCTTGAATTTAGTGATACTTGGAGTGGTTGT
This sequence comes from Arachis hypogaea, assembly GCF_003086295.3. Taxonomy (NCBI): domain Eukaryota; kingdom Viridiplantae; phylum Streptophyta; class Magnoliopsida; order Fabales; family Fabaceae; genus Arachis; species Arachis hypogaea. The sequence goes on along the minus strand of NC_092041.1, from coordinate 41,180,083 downwards.
TTTGGTTTATTGTAGGTGAAGAAAAGAAAAGAAAAGGAAAAGCGTGGCCTAAGAAGTGTAGCCTAAGGAAAGGAAAGCGTGGCCGAAGCAATAAGAAGCGTGCCGCATGCTAAGGGGGAGGCAACATTGCCCTCCACAAGGGCAGACTGCCCTCTAGGAGGGCAACATAAGAGAACCAAGAAGAGAAGGCAACTCTGCCCTGCCCACTACAAGGGCAGAGCACAAAATGTGCCTTGGGACCAAGAGGAAGAGAACCTTGCCCTGCCCTTGTGGAGGGCAGAATCGGGCTCTCTAAGGAAGAAATTCAAGGGAAAAATGTCACCCATGCATGCTACAAGGATCGAACAAGGAACCATGAGGAAGCCAAGAACTAAGGTTGATTGCCGTGCCAAGAAGCCAAGGAAATTAATTGAATTTGTGCCCCAGCCGTGTTTCGAACACGGGACGTGGAAGAGGGAACTCTGCCCTGCCCTTGGCACGGGCAGGGCAGTATTTGGATTGGCGCACGATCTTGGCGCACCACACACAAATCTGGCGCACCAAATCCTCTCCTGGCAGCACCAGCGCGCACCACAATCCTCTCCTGGCAGCACCAATTTTTTCTGCCCTGCCCTCCGCGAGGGCAGGGCAGCATCCTATGCACCAAGCTCAAATCTGGCGCGCCAACTTTTCCTGCCCTGCCCTTGGCGCGGGCAGGGCAGCGTTCCACGCATCAGGGCGCACCAAACTCGCACAAGGCCGCACCAGCCGCACCACGGACGCACCACCATGCACCAATTTTCTGCCCTGCCCTCCACAAGGGCAGGGCAGCCTCCTGAGAGTGACTTTTAATGGGCCAAAAATTCAAATTAAAAATCCATTTGAATTCATTTCTTCACCAAATCAAAAGCCCATCCAAATCCCAAAATCCAAGAATAGAAAGTGTATAAATAGAAGCTAGTTTGATGTAATGAGGACCTTTTTTTTTGGGAATTTTTTTACCTTTTGACTTACTTTTGGTTTAGCCTTTGAATTTGCACTTTCTTTGAGCTTTCTTGAGAGACTTGACCGAGCACTAAGAGGATCAAGGGAGAATTGACTGATCTCCTTCCTCATTCGTACTTGGGCAATTCTACTCTTCTGTTTCTGAGTTTTGGGTGTGTGAAATTGAGGAAATTCTGTCTCAATTCCCATTCAAACTCTTTTCAATTTGTTTTCTGCATAATTGAATCTGATTTCTGTTCTTCTACTGCTTTCTCTTCTAATTCTTGTCAATTGCTTTGCTAACTTGGATCTAGGAAGGCAAATAGAGATCTAGGCTCTGCTACCTAGTCTCTTGAGACCTGAGACCCAATTTTACTTTTGGTTCTTCTGTGAACCTCTGCTACATTTTATTTCCTTTCTGTTTGAATGCTTATTGCTTCTGATTCAATTTTTGCTCTCTTAATTGTTGCAATTTACTTTCTCTTGGTTTAGATTCTGCAATCCCAGTCCTCAAACCCCTTTTATATTCAAGCCATTTATCTTTCTTGCCATTTAAGTTACTGTAATTTACATTTCTTGCACTTTAAGTTTCAGTCATTTACTTTCTTGTTCTTTAAGCTTCTGCAAATTTATCTTCCTGTTCTTTAATTTACTGCACTTTTCCCTTCCCCCTTTACATTTACTGTCATTTACTTCTTGTTAAACACACATCACTCAACCAAAACTTGATTCGCTTGACTAAATCACCCACTAAACTAAAAATGCTCAATCCTTCAATCCCTGTGGGATCGACCTCACTCATGTGAGTTATTATTACTTGATGCGACCCGGTACACTTGCCGGTGAGTTTTGTGTTGGATCGTTTTCCACACATCAAGTTTTTGGCGTGTAATTTACATTTCTTGCACTTTAAGTTTCAGTCATTTACTTTCTTGTTCTTTAAGCTTCTGCAAATTTATCTTCCTGTTCTTTAATTTACTGCACTTTTCCCTTCCCCCTTTACATTTACTGTCATTTACTTCTTGTTAAACACACATCACTCAACCAAAACTTGATTCGCTTGACTAAATCACCCACTAAACTAAAAATGCTCAATCCTTCAATCCCTGTGGGATCGACCTCACTCATGTGAGTTATTATTACTTGATGCGACCCGGTACACTTGCCGGTGAGTTTTGTGTTGGATCGTTTTCCACACATCAAGTTTTTGGCGTGTAATTTACATTTCTTGCACTTTAAGTTTCAGTCATTTACTTTCTTGTTCTTTAAGCTTCTGCAAATTTATCTTCCTGTTCTTTAATTTACTGCACTTTTCCCTTCCCCCTTTACATTTACTGTCATTACTTCTTGTTAAACACACATCACTCAACCAAAACTTGATTCGCTTGACTAAATCACCCACTAAACTAAAATTGCTCAATCCTTCAATCCCTGTGGGATCGACCTCACTCATGTGAGTTATTATTACTTGATGCGACCCGGTACACTTGCCGGTGAGTTTTGTGTTGGATCGTTTTCCACACATCAAGAAGCTCTCACTTCTCTCTAGAATTAGGATTAGGATTAGGTTTAGTTCTTAGATCTAGGCTTTCATTCACTCTTTCTTCTACTTTTACTCTTCAATTCTTTGTTGTTATATTCATTCTTTTTCCATTCTTTTGTTGTAATTCCTTTATGTTGTTCTTATACTTTGTTGTAGATCTACTCTTGCTTCTTCTACTTTTCTTTCAATTCAATTCAAGGTAATTCATAATAATTGTGTTTCTTTTGATTGTTGTTGTTAATTCCTTTCAATAAGTGTTGTTAGATTTTGTTCTTGTTGTTGATTTACTATGCTTTCCTTTTATGCCTCTTACGTGTTCGATAAAATGCTTCTTTTGGTTTTAGTGTAGATTTTGTTCCTCTTGGCCTTGGTTGAGTAATTAGTGACTCTTGAGTTATCTAATTCCTTTGTTGATTGATAATTAGAAGTTGCTAATTGATTATTTGAATGTCTCTAAAGCTAGTCTTTCCTTTAGGAGTTGATTAGGACTTGAGGAATCAAATTGATTCATCCACTTGACTTTTCTCCATGGTTAGAGGTTAACTAAGTGGGAGCAATGGACAATTTGTTGTCACAATTGAGGAGGATAACTAGGATAGGACTTCTAGTTCTCATAATTTGCCAAGAGCTTTGTTAGTTGTTAGTTTATTTTCTTTGCCATTTATATTTCTTGTCTAAAATCTCAAAAACCCCAAAATAACTCACAACCAATAACAAGACACTTTATTGTAATTCCTTGGGAGAACGACCCGAGGTTCAATACTTCAGTTTATAAATTTTAGGGGTTTGTACTAGTGACAAACAATCTTTTGTATGAAAGGATTATTGCTTGGTTTAGAAACTATACTTCGACGAGACTTCATTTGTGAAATTCTATACCATCAAAAATCCATTCATCAAAATGGCGCCGTTGCCGGAGAATTGCAATGGTGTGAGGATATTGGTTATTGTACATATGTGAATAGTGTGAATATCTTGCATTTTGCTTTATTTGCTAGTTGTAGAATTTCGTTTCTCTTGTTTTCTATTAGCTTTTGTCTTTATCTTCTCTTTTCATCATGAATTCTCACTTTGGCTATGAGTGTGATTACAACTATATTGTAGGTGATGAGAACTTCAATGAGAATGTGTATCAAGGATGGGACACTCAAAGGTGGGAGGAACCATATGCATATGATCAATCCTCATGGCAACAACCTCCACCAATGCAATATGAAGAAGAGCCATTCTATGATGCATACCAATCAAATGGCTATGGTGAATCTCCTTGTGACTTTCAAGAACCACCACCATATGCCTATGAGTCATATCCTTAACATGAACCATACTCACAAGCCCTCTACCACCAAGCACCTTCATATGACCCTAATCCATATCCACCATACCAACCACCTTTTGAGCCATATGAGCCACACATAGAACCGCCACCATTCCAACCTCAATACTTCCAAGAACCACCTTTAATAAATGAAAATTTTCAACTAGAAGATGAATTCTACCTTCCACCACAACCTCACATGGAAGAATATTCATTTCCATCGATCCAAGAGCCATATGATCCCTATCATGATATCCAAGCGGAACAAGAGTCAATGGATCGTCTCAGGGAAGCATTGGATCAATTTCAAGCAACCATGGAGCATGTTGTGCAACAAGTAGAAAAAGTGGAGAATGTTGAACCACCACACCCTACTTATGATGAACCACCTTCCTATTATGAACCCTTCCCCCAATATGATGAATCCTCCCATCCACCCTAACCTCTAATGGATGAAACCCTCGGTGTTCTTCTTCAAGGACAAGAGGAGATGACAAGGGATGTGCAACAATTCATGACCACCTTGGACGAGGTGGTAAACCGGCTAGCATCCTAACTTTTGGACACTCAAGGAACTCCCATGGCTACATGTGGAGAATCAAAAGAAGAGCATAGCATGAAGGAGAGATTGGAAACTCGGGTGGAAAATGAGGAAAATGCTACTTTGTGTTAGAACAATTAGAGGAACCCATGACTATTGAAGAAAAGGAAGAAGTGGTTAAAGACTTAGGAAATGTGGAACCTCCATGGGAACCTAGAGTTGAAGAAAACCCCTCCAAGAAGATTGAAGTTGATGTTGAGGAGGAATGTACACAACCTCCAATGAATATCCCATATGAAGACTTGGAAGGAATAGAGCAAGAATTGAGTTCCCCTGGTGATGAAGATCAAGCATCAAATCCTAGTGGTGGAGAATCCCTTGAAATTGAAGAACCTTCTCCCGATGAAGAAGAGAGCGATGTGGAGGTAGATTTCTCTCAACCTCCCATCTATGATTTGAGTGATGGAGAAGAGTTAGATGAAATTGATAAACAAAGATTGAATTTGAAAAATCTTGTGAAGAGGGGGAAGTCCTTAGAAAAAGAAGGACGGGAGTTGAGTATGCTTTATCAAAATCCTTGGAAGCTACTTTGCCTAGGTTGTCATATATTCCTTCACTTGAGTGGGTAAAACTCATTTCTATTAGCTTTATTGTCCCACTTGGGTATGGTTTGCTTGAAACGAATTGTCAACTTAGGATGATTTGTGGGATAAAGCGTAAGAGAAGAATGTTTAGTGGTTGGCGTTTCAAATCAAGGCTCATCTTGGTCGATACTTCAAAGCTTAGATGCAAGGGTTGGGCTAGTGCTCACTTGAATGGGTCTAAAAGGAGAGTTTGGTATCACCTTGAGAATTCATATTGCTTACCACCCGGATGGATAAATAATGATGATCAACTTCAAGACGGGTGTGAAAATAAAGTGTGGGATCCCGGATTAGAAAAAGAGGATCAACATTGGGAGCCCCAAGCTTGTGAAGAACTCCATCAACACTTGGCTCAATCCATGAGAAATCTTGGGGCACAATAGAGAACCAAGCATTGGTGGGAGTTCCAAGATGAATTCAAGCACAATCCACCTTGAGAGGAGCTCCCCATAAGTCCAACTTAAGGACAATAAACAAAAGTGCTAGGTGGGAGACAACCCACCATGGTAAATTCTTTTCATTTTTCTCTACTGTAAATATTGGTAGGAATTAGCTTGATTTCATATTTTGTTTAGTTTAATTAGTAGTATAGCATGTTAAATAAGGTTTTATGGTGTTTTGGTAGCTGTTTGGGGGTTTAGAATGCTTAGATTGGTGCAAAAACATAGAAAAATTTTGAAAAAATAGAGCACCATCCACGCATACGCGCACTCCACCTTCCATACATTAACCCGAGAGTTAGGCTTGCACTGTGCACAAATTGGGCCTAAAGCACAAACCGACCCCGCGCACACACCCGTAACCTTGAAGTCGCAATGCGCGCGCACGCACGCTTTGCGCGCCCGCGCAGATAGCACCACCTGCCTTCCTGGTACATGTTCCAGGGAGTTGAGCCAATCTTAGGCTGACATCGTGCCCCCTGCACAACTCAGTCTGCGCGTCGCGTACAAGGAGCGCACGCACCAATCCTCTCAGACACCATCCACGTGCACGCAGCATGTACGCGTTCGCGCGGATCACCTTCTCTCAACACTTTTCTTTCCTCCTCCTCTTTCCATTTCTTTCCTTCCCCTTTCTTCTTCCCTTCCTCTACACCCCATCCAACACTCCCAAACACCATTGATAATAATTTATTTTAGTTAACTCATTAGTTTGTTAGTTAGTTGATAGTTAGTTTTAGTTAATTTCCAATTTATTTTCTCTCTTTTCATTATAAGTGTTGGATTATTGATTTTGTTTACTATACATTGCTGCCCCTAATTGCCTAAATGCTATTTTAGCATGAATGTTTTTAGATAATCTTTGTTGGATTCTATGATTGAGGTTATATTTTGCTACTTGATTTTGAGTTTTTCATGCTTACCTTTTGAAAAATACCAAGTGATGAGAATTGCCTTCGAGCTTGTAACTCTTTTGAATTGCATGTTGTAGCTAGCCATCATGTATTTGGAATCTTTTTCCTCTATTAGGCAATTTCTTGATGGATGTTGCACATTTCTCCTAATGCATTGTATTTCATGATTATATGCATCCATATGTTATAGCTTGAATGCTTTCATGCTTCTTCAATGCTTGTTTTACCTTACAAGTTCACTTAAAGCATCTCAAGCACACTAGGATAAGTGAAGTGTATACTTCTTTTGTAGCATCACTTTTTATGCTAATGTGTGTTCTAAAAGGCGCCTAATTTAGAATTCACACACCTATTTGTCACTAATGTCACACTAATTCACTCACTCAATTCTAGTGATTAGTGATGAGCGGATATTTTATACGCTTTTTGGGGGTAATTTCATGTAGATTTTAGTATGTTTTAGTTAGTTTTTAGTATATTTTTATTAGTTTTTAGGAAAAATTCATATTTTTGGACTTTACTATGAGTTTGTGTGTTTTTTTGTGATTTCAGGTATTTTCTGGCTGAAATTGAGGGAGCTGAGCAAAAATCTGATTCAGGCTGAAAAAGGACTGCTGATGCTATTGGATTCTGACCTCCTTGCACTCGGAATAGATTTTTTGGAGCTACAGAATTCCAATTGGCGCGCTCTCAATTGGGTTAGTAAGTAGACATCCAGGGCTTTCCAGCAATATATAATAGTCCATACTTTGCACGAAGATAAACGACGTAAACTGGCATTTAACACCAGTTCCATGTTTCATTCTGGCGTTGAACGCCAGGAATAGGTTGCAAGTTGGAGTTAAACGCCATAAACAGGTTACAACCTGACGTTTAACACCAGAAACAGACCAGGCATGTGAGAAGCTTAAGTCTCAGCCCCAGTACACACCAAGTGGGCCCCAAAAGTTGATTTCTGCACTATCCATCTTAGTTTACTCATTTTCTGTAAACTTAGGTTACTAGTTTAGTATTTAAACAACTTTTAGAGACTTATTTTGTACCTCATGACATTTTAGATCTGAACTTTGTACTCTTTGACGGCATGAGTCTCTAAACTCCATTGTTGGGGGTGAGGAGCTCTGCAGCGTCTCGATGAATTAATGCAATTATTTCTGTTTTCTATTCAAACACGCTTGTTTCTATCTAAGATGTTCATTCGCACTTCAATATGAAGAAGGTGATAATCCGTGACACTCACCACCATTCTCAACCTATGAACGCATGTCTGACAACCACCTCCATTCTACATTAGATTGAATGAGTATCTCTTAGATTCCTTAATTAGAGTCTTCGTGGTATAAGCTAGAATCCATTGGCAGCATTCTTCAGAATCCGGAAAGTCTAAACCTTGTCTGTGGTATTCCGAGTAGGATTCAGGGATTGAATGACTGTGACGAGCTTCAAAGTCACGAGTGTTGGGCGTAGTGACAGACGCAAAAGGATCAATGGATCCTATTCCGACATGATCAGAACTGACAGATGATTAGCCGTGCAGTGACAGCGCATTTGGACCATTTTCACTGAGAGGACGGATGGTAGCCATTGACAACGGTGATCCACCAACACACAGCTTGTCATAGAAGGAACATTGCGTGCGTGAAGAAGATGACAGTAGGAAAGCAAAGATTCAGAAGACAAAGCATCTCCAAAACTCTAACACATTCTCCATTACTGCGTAACAATTACTAATTTCATGCTCTTTTACTTTTTACAATTGAAACTAAAGAACCGTATTGGTATCCTGACTAAGAATAATAAGATAACCATAGCTTTCTTCAAGCCAACAATCTCCGTGGGATCGACCCTTACTCACGTAAGGTATTACTTGGACGACCCAGTGCACTTGCTGGTTAGTTGTGCGGAATTACATAGTGTGAGTGTAATTTTTGTGCACCAAGTTTTTGGCGCCGTTGCCGGGGATTGTTCAAGTTTGAACAACTGACGGTTTATCTTGTTACTTAGATTAGGAAAAATTTGTCTTTTTGGTTTAAAGTCACTAGAATTGCATCTTTTATTATTCCTAAATTTTTTTTCAAAAATATTATTTTTCTTTATTAATTGTTAGTTTTTCATTGAGTCTAGTTGCATGTTTTAAGCTCGGTGTCCTTTGTGTTTTTGTCATCAAAAAAATAGTTTTTATCTGTTCAATCCTTGCATTTGTTAAATGTGTCTATTTTCTTGGGAATAGTTGCCCCTTTGAGTTTTCCTTTTTAAAATCTTTTTAAAAACAATTTTTCTTTGATTAAATCTTGTGCCAAACTTTAAGTTTGGTGTTCTCTTGTTAATTTTTCTTTAATTTTCGAAAATTTTACTGTGGTTTCTTAAAAATTTTATGTTTGGTGTTCTATCTTTTGTTCTTGTTGTTCTTGTGAGTCTTAAAGGTGTTCTTGAGTCTTCTTTGTGCTTTGATCTTAAAATTTTTAAGTTTGGTGTGTCTTGGTGTTTTTCCTCCAAAATTTTCGAAAACAATGAACATTGGATTTAAAAATTTTAAGTCTTGTGTCTTTTGTGTGTTTTTCTCTTTCATAATAAAATTCAAAAATAAAAAAATTATTTTTTCTAACTATTTTTAAGCATTTTTTCGAAACTTTTCATAAAAATTCAGATTTCAATTTCAAAATTTTTCAAATCTTATCCTTTTAAGATTTTTAAAAAAATCATATCTTTTTAAAAAATATCCTAACCACTCTCTCTCTCTCCTCACTTTTTTGAAAATCTTCATAAAATATTTCAAATTTTTTTGTTTTTATTTTTATTTTAGTTTTTATTTTATTTTATTTTATTATTTCGAAAATCTCATTTTTTTAATAAAATAAATAAAATAAATCCACGTCATCTCCCTTTCTCCATCATGGACTTAAGTGGAAATGAACAGTCCAGAAGGATTCTGGGGTCATATGCTAACCCCACTACTGCTTCATATGGAAGTAGTATCAGTATACCCTCCATCGGAGTTAGTAGTTTTGAGTTGAATTCTCAGCTCATCATCATGGTGCAGCAAAGTTGCCAGTATTCCGGTCTTCCACAGGAAGAACCTACAGAGTTTCTGGCACAGTTCTTACAAATTGCTGACACAGTATATGATAAGGAAGTAGATCAGAATGTCTACAAATTATTACTATTTTCATTTGCTGTAAAAGACCAAGCTAAGAGGTGGTTAAATAACCAACCTAAGGCTAGCATAAGGACATGGAAACAACTGTCGGAAAAATTCCTGAATCAAAACTTCCCTCCAAAACGGATGACTGATAAACCCCATTTTTAGGGTTTATCTTGTATTGAATTTAGAGTGTTTTGATAACCTTTTGTCACATTTAGCCTATGAATTAGCATGATTTTGTTATCTCTCCAATATTTGTGCTTAAGTGTAAAAACATGCTTTTTAAGCCTTATTTTGATGAATTCTAATTTCTCCTTGATTCCATAAGATGCCTTGATGTGTTTGCTAGTAATTCCAGGATTGAAATAGGCTAGGCATGGATCAAAGGAGCAAGGAAGGAAGCATGCAAATGGAGAGAAGCACAAAAGACAAAAGAATTAATTTCGGCCAAGCACGCGCACGCGCACAAGGCGCTCACGCGCACATTGCAGAATCGGCCAGGGACGCGCACGCGTACCATGCGCGCACACGTCGATGACCGCACATGACTTCATTAAAGCAACACGTGCCTGGCGATTTGAGAGGGTTTTCTGAACCCATTTTGGCGCCAAATGCTGATAGAAAGGAATAAAAGGATCAAGGATTAAGGCGAAGGGAGGAATTGAATTGAATGGAGCATATAACATAATTAGGATTAGTTTAGAAGTAGTTTTAGAGAGAGAAGCTCTCACTTCTCTCTAGAATTAGGATTAGGTTTAGGTTAATCTTCTCTTCTTAGATCTAGGTTTAATTCATGCTTAGATTCACTTTTCCTTTATCAATTCTTAATCTTCTCCTCTTCCTCTTTCTAGTTATGTGCTTTAATAATTGTAATTCTTCATTTTGTTTTGGATAGATTGTTGTTCCTTTGTTCTCTTTCAATAATGCAATTTGAGGTAATTCATGATAATTGTGATTTCCTTGATTGTTGTTGTTAATTCTTTGCAATAATTGTTGTTAGATTCTATTCTTGTTATCAATTTACTATGCTCTTCTTTTGTGCCTTCCAAGTGTTTGATGAAATGCTTGGTTGGATTTTAGTGTAGGTTTTGTTCCTCTTGGCCTAGGTAGAGTAATTAGTGACTCTTGAGTTATCTAATTCCTTTGTTGATTGATAATTAGAAGTTGCTAATTGATTTGAATGCCTCTAAAGCTAGTCTTTCCTTTAGGAGTTGATTAGGGCTTGAGGAATCAAATTGATTCATCCACTTGACTTCCCTCCATGGTTAGAGGCTAACTAAGTGGTAGCAATGAACAATTCTCATCACAATTGAGGAGGATAACTAGGATAGGACTTCTAATTCTCATAACTTGCCAAGAGCCTTTTATAGTTGCTAGTTTATTTTCATTGCCATTTACTTTTCATGCTTCTTATCAAAACCCCAAAATAACTCACAACCAATAACAAGACACTCTATTGTAATTCCTAGGGAGAACGACTCGAGGTTCAATACTTCGGTTTATAAATTTAGGGGTTTGTTTTAGTGACAAACAACTTTTTGTATGAAAAGATTATTGTTTGGTTTAGGAACTATACTTGCAACGAGAATTCATTTGTGAAATTCTAAACCATCAAAAATCCAATCATCAAAATGGCGCCGTTGCCAGGGAGTTGCAATGGTGTTATGTTATTGGTTATTGTGCATATGTGAATATGTTTGCTTTTTGCTTCTTTGTTAGTTTTTAGTTTGTTCTCTTTATTTGTTACTTTTTTTGTTTTTTTGCCTTCTCTTGCTATCATGAATTCTCACTTTGGCTATGAGTTTGGTTCTAATTATGTTGTAGGTAATGAGAGCTTCAATGAGGATGTGTATCAAGGATGGGACAATCAAAGGTGGAAGGAGCCATATGCATATGATCAATCTTCATGGCAACAACCTCCACCAATGCACTATGAAGAAGAGCCATTCTATGATGCATACTACTCCAATGGCTATGGTGGATCACCTTGTGACTTTCAAGAACCACCACCATACGCCTATGAACCATATCCTCAACATACACCTCAACCATACTTACAAGCCTCTCCATACCAAGCACCTTCCTATAATCCATATCCATCATATGACCAATCATCCATACCATATTTTCATGACAATTATGAGCAAGAACCTTTAGAACCACCACAACCCTATCAAGATTACTCCCAAAAACCACCTCAATGCACACCATCTCCACAATTTCATCAAGAAGAACCACCTTCCTACCATGAACCCTCTCTCCAAAGTAATGAACCTTCTTACTCACCCCAAGCCCCAGTAGACGATCCTCTCACTTTGTTACTTCAAGGACAAGAAGCCATGAAGCGGGATACACTTGAGTTTGTGACCAATTTGACCAAGGTGGTGCATACTTTAGCCCACCAATGTTTGAAGACTCAAGGTAATTCCATGACAACATGTGAAAGGTCAAAAGAAGAGCAAAGCATGAAGGAGAAATTGGAAAATTCGGTGGAGAAGGAGGAGTCGAATTTTGTGTTGGAACAATTGGAGGAGCCTATGATCATTGAAGAGAAGGAAGAGGTGGTTGAAGATTTAGGAGATGTTGAAAGTCCATGGGAATGTAGCATCATGGAGAACTCTTCCGAGAAGCTTGATATTGATGTTGAGGAGGGTGCGCAACCTCCAAAGCATGTCATCATTGAAGACTTGGAAGAGGTTTATCAAGAAACGAATTCGATCATGGATGAATTTCTCTCTACAATGGAATCCTCTCTCATTGGACATGAAGTTGAAATTATAAAAGAGTGTGCACAACCTCCCAAGGATAACGAAAATGGCATGGTGTATATTGAAATTGAAGAATATGAAGAGGTTGATCAAGAGATGAACTCATTCATCAATGAATTCCTATCCAAAATTGAATCACCTCCCATTAAACAAGATGAAGTTCTTAAAGACAACACCAAGCCACGTAACAAAGGGGATGAGGTTGAAATTGAAGAAGCTTGTGAAGAGGTGGAAACAACCAAAGTAGAGCCTAAAGAAGTAGACCTTGCATTGTCTAAGTGTGGGGAAGTCTCCCTTCCCAAGTCACCATCCAACACAACATTCAAGTGGGTAAAATTTCTATCCCTAAGCTTTACTTTCTCACTTGAATATGGTTTAATTGAAAATGATGGTCAACTTAGAGCTCTTTGTGGAACTAAAAGCAAGAATGAGTTGTGTAGTGGTTGCAAGTTAGGAATTAGGCTCATTAAGGTAAAAGCTTCAAGGTATAGGGACGATGATTGGAAGAATGCCACTTTACAAGGGTATCGGCGGAAGCTTAGGTGTGTTAAAGAGAATTCTATATGTCAACCACCCGGAAAGAAAAAGTATGAAGATCAAATTGAAGACGGGTGTAAAGATAAGATATGGGATCCCGGTTTGCTATGTGAAGACCAACTATGGGGACTCATATCTTGGGTGGAACTCTGCCCAAGCTTAATGAAAATGGTTGGAAATTCTGTCAACCAATTGAGGAGCATGGATCCTTGGAGATTCAAGGATGAGTACAAACATAAGCCACCATGACAATAAGCACCTCAAAATGTCCAACTTAAGGACTTAAACTAAAAGTGCTAGGTGGGAGACACCCCACCATGGTAAACTCTTTCCACTCTCTTTTAAATTTGCTCAATAAGTGATTTGAGTTACCATTGTAGGTAGATGTTTCACATAGATTTGTTTGTATAACTTAATTGTTAGCTTAGTCACATGTATGTTGTGTTTAGTAGTAGAGGAATAATATCAAATTGCATTTTTTTGTGAATTGTGTGATGGTTGATTGAATAAAGAGTTGTGAACAGTATAGGGAGCACCCAGCATAATTTTTCTGAAAAAAAAGGGGTGGATGCGAGCGCACAATGTACGCGCACGCGTCCCTGTGCAGATGCATCATCACCCACGTACCCGAGAGTTGGGCCTCTCTTGGGCAAACATTATGCCCTGCACCCAACATGACCCACGCTGACGCGCACTACGTGCGTGCGCGCCGATTATGCGAACATGGAAGTTCACGCGGACGCGCACCTACCGCATCCGCGTCGATCCGCTGCTGCAAGTTTTTGAGCCAAGCCCCCAGAGAGTTGAGCCGGCTCTGGGACAACTTTAAGCCCCCAGCCCAACTCAACTTACGCGGACGCGCACTTGCCGCGTGCGCGCCCATATGTCCAAGGTGGAATAGACGCGAGCGCACGCATCGCGCTAGCGCGCCTTATCACAAATTATTAATGTACGCGGACGCGCGCTGTACGCGCGCGCGCCCTTACATGCTGCCGCCACTCTAGGCCTTCGCCCCGAGAGTTGGGCGTGTGTCAAGCCCACTCTAAGCCTCAGGTCCAACCCCATGTACGCGTGCGCGCGCTGTACGCGCACGCGCCGTTGCATAGTCTGCCAATCCACGCCTGAGCGCACTGTACGCTCACGCGTGGGTCCCAAATTTTCATCAATGTACGTGGACGCGCATGGTGCGCGCCAGCGTCAATTCAAAAAGAGGGGTAACCCTAAGACACGAAGAGCGTTGCGCCGCAGCGCACTCCTTCCCTCCCCATTTTCATTTTCTTCTTCTTCCCCCATAACCACCTCAGCTCCGCCGACAACCACCACCACACGGCCGCCCCTTCTCTCACCATCACCCCACTCGTCCTCGTCCCCCCTCCCTCCTCCACTCACTCTCTCCTCCTCCCTTCGGTCAAACGCCCAACCGCCGCAGCCACCTTCTCCGCCGCCCTTCCATCATCACCGCCGGCGACAAAGCACTCGGCGGCCCCTCCCTCTCTTTCCTTCTTTCACATTTTCCTGTCAACCTCCTTCACTCAGTCTCTCGTTCTCCCGTTGCAACCACCGCCACTGCTCCTCTGCCATAACCGCCACCATTCACGGTGGCGCAACTTCTGATTTTGCTGCTCCTCCCCCAATTTCCTTTCCATTCTTAGTTCCCCTCCGCTCCCAGGTTCCTGCTCCATTTCTATTTTTTCTATTTTTTTTAATTGTTCATTTCTGTAGTTACTGTAATTGTCTGTTAGTTAGTTTAAATTCAAATATTGTATGTTGGGATAGATAGAAATATTTGCTGTTAGGTAGCTAGGACTGGATAGAGGATTCTAGGCCTGATAAGTGCTCCATATGTGCATATTTGCTGTTTGTTTCCTTGGGTGTGTGTGCTATTTTTTGGGTTGCTATTTTGTGCAAATTGTGTTGCCTGCATGCTATACCACTGCTGCTGTACTTGATTGATGTTGTGATCATGCTATTTATGTTATTTTGCTATCCGGGAACGTCCAATTTTAAGTCGGAATGCTGCCCAATTTTCAAGAAAATTAGTTTCATTTTGGTCTTTATTTCAATTTTGGGCCAATTTCCGCTTCCTTTTAACTTCCCGGATTTGCATCAATCATTGTGAATATGAACCGCAACTTCTCTTGTCTTTGAGCAAAAATATCATCATGCCAACTAATCCACTTTTCTAACTTACTAATTTCTTTAACCATTTAACTTCTATTCACCTTTAACCCTCTTTAACCATTCTTTCTAAGGTATGATGATTTTATGCTTAATAAGTATGAGTTGTTGACTTTAATGAAGCTTGCATTCTTAGTTTACTTGTTCACTTATGCTTACTTGTTCACCAAGTCTTTTCAAGTTCATTTCAACATCATGTTTGTTATTAGCCAATTATATCCTGAACATGCCTTCTTTGTTACATGCTAAGTGTTTCATTGCTTACATTATATTTCTCTTTCAGGATGTCGGATAAAGGAAAGGCTATAGCCACTGCCTCCAAGAAAAGAAAACACTCTACACCCTCTATTCCCTCCATCTACAAGCATTATGCTAAGAATCCGTTAAACGACGAAGAAAAAGAAAATCAGCAGTTACCTTCTACCGATCCGACTAAGTTCCCCAATCTCTACTGTGAGCTTCGATTTTCCAAGTATCGAACGACAAAGCTAAATACGGAGAAGAAATTGCTCTTACCCAATGATGTCCGCCGGTCCATTACAAGCCGTATCCTTGAGTTGGGTCTCGATTTTGTTGATAGAGATTTGGGAGATATTAACATCTCTTGGGTGAAGGAATTCTACTGCAACTTCTTCCGTCCCACTTTGGATTCGGTTCAGGTGAGGGGTAGAGAGGTCATGATTACTGAGACTACCATTGGGGAGGCATTACAGTGTCGGCACATTCCTGATGACATGTGTGCCCATCAGCAGGCAGAGATGGCCATCCATACCATGACTTTTGACTATGAGGCGCTTAGGCGCGTGATTGGGTTACCAGATGCTACTTGGGTCATGGATGCGACCAACACCAAGCCTAAGGGGATGCTGTTTGCTCACTTGACTAGAGAGGCCAAGACTTGGCAGATGATCTTTGCCCACTATGTCTTGCCTACCACCCACTTCTCTGAGATCCCTATGGAGATGCTTCTGCTGATTGGGTGTGTCATGAAGGGGAAGGATGTCTCTTTTCCTCGCCTTATCCGACAGTGCATGTGGTGGGCGCATATTCGTGGCCTACTTCCATTTCCTACCTTGGTCACGAGTATGGCGGCCCTAGCTGAGGTCCCCTGGCTGGACGATGATGTGCTACCACCACCCCCTGATGCAGATGACAGGGAGGTTACTATTCCTTGGGGTGGTTGGGTGCACGAGAAGCCCCCAGCTAGACGCCGTTCTAGGGCTAGAGCAGTAGTGGGGACACCTTCACCATCAGCCCCTACAGCAGCCCCATCCTCTTCTACTACAGCAGCTCCATCTTCATCTACAGCTCCACCTTCAGTCCCTGAGCCTACTTACCTACTGGTCCAGCGTCTATTTCGGTTTTTAGAGCGCGAGAGACTCCATGTAAGACGCCAACTGGACCGGATGGACCAGGCACTCATCTCTCTTGGTGCCGTGTTACCTCCGCTTCCCGACTCTCCGGCCTCCGATGAGCAGGATCATCAGGAGGAGGATGCGGAGGCACCGACTCAGCAGGATGCACCTCCAGTTGCTTCTGACACCACAGAGCCACCACAGTCCCATGAGGAGCCAGTCCTACCGCCTCAGACAGCTTCAGCACCTACCGTTGTACCTTCCAATGATCCTCCGGTTTAGCATCGAGGACGATGCTTGATCTTAAGTGTGGGGAGGGAACCGGTGAACATTTTGGACACTTTCTTAGTTACCATATTTTGCATATCTTTTGTAT
This sequence comes from Arachis hypogaea, assembly GCF_003086295.3. NCBI lineage: Eukaryota > Viridiplantae > Streptophyta > Magnoliopsida > Fabales > Fabaceae > Arachis > Arachis hypogaea. The sequence continues at coordinate 41,163,364 of NC_092041.1, read as the reverse complement.
ATATTTTGATGCATTTTGAGTTTACTTTGGATACTTTTACTGCTTATTTTGGATTTTAGATATTTTGATGCTTATGGATATTTTTAGATGTTTTAGATGATAGATTCCATACTTTTAGTTGGATTTTTCTTTACACATTTTTGCATATCTTTCTTTTTAGTTTGTGGTTGTGATTAGAAATCATACTTTGAATTGCAAACACTTAGTCATCCTTTTTGCATAAGAAATTGGTTTTAAGTGGAAAAGGAAAAGGTGAACTAAGGAAATTTTTGAATTTTTCAATCACAACAATGCTTAGTCAAATATTAAGATTTTTCAAGAAATTTAAATAATAGGGCATTAACCCAATTGATTGAAAGAAAATTTTTGGTGAAACTTGCTTGAATTCATACTTTGTGAAGCATGTATTGAATTAAGAACACAAGCTTGTGAGACTTGAGCCTATTGATGTGGTTACATTTTATAACCACTTATTTTCCATTCTTGTGTGAAATTGTTCTCTTTCTATGATTGTAATCCTTGATTTGCTTGATTCTAGATGTCCATTTATTTCTTGTATTTATGCATCTGCATGATTGAAGCCATTATTTCATTAGCCTACTTACCCAAATAGCCAACCTTTTATTCCCCATTGTTAGCCAATTTTGAGCCTATGCTTAACCAACTCATTCTCATTTTAGCACATTACAAGCCCAAGGCGGAAAACCAATGAAAATCCTTGTTTGGATCTTTGATTAGCCTAGGCTAGTGAGAGTGTCTATTATTCAAAGTTGGTGAGGCTTGGGAACATTGGATGGGATAAAAAGGGTAGTACACTTTCATATTTTAGAATTGGGAACGTATTCATGTATTGATTGAATGTATAAGATCTTATGCATTGATGTTCTTATGTACAGTTAAAAAGAAAAAGAAATAAAAGTGAAAATGAGAAAAATAAAAGAATAGAAACGAAAAAAAAAAGAAAAGAAGAAAAATAATAAAGAGGGGACAAAATGCCCCAAGGTGAAGTTCAACAAAAAGGAATCAATGCATAAGTGTTATGAATTAAAGAATAGAATGCATGAGTATGTAAGAAAAAGTGAAGAATGGGTAGTTAGAATAGTTTGAACTTGTATAGGTCATTATATAGTTAGGTGGGGAAGTCTATGCTAATCAAAGATTCAAATCCTAGTCCACTTAACCATAAATGATCCTACCTTGACCCTGACCCCATTACAACCTAAATGAAAGACCTCATGATGAATGTATGCATGCATTGAATAAGTGTTAATTGTTAGAAGAAAATCAAATTTTGGAAAGCTTGAATAGAAGAGAATTGAGTGAATTAACCCTTAAACACTTGAGTGAATAGAGCGGATACACATCCGGTGAGGGTTCAAAAGTTCAATTACATGTATTCACCCATATTATCCATATTCTTGCAAGTTTGAATTCTTTTTGATAATTCAATACAATTGTGGTTTGGACTTGACTCCTATTGCCCTAATTATTGTGCTTACACATGTCTCTTGGGAATTGATTTGTTTGAACTAAGCATTTGCATTTACTTTAGGTAGTTGCATTTAGATAGGACTCATATAGTTTAGTTGCATTCAATAAATGTCATACCCCTTAGTTCCTTCTTATTTTAGCATGAGGACATGCTAAGGTCTAAGTAAGGGGAGGTTGATAAACCCCATTTTTAGGGTTTATCTTGTATTGAATTTAGAGTGTTTTGATAACCTTTTGTCACATTTAGCCTATGAATTAGCATGATTTTGTTATCTCTCCAATATTTGTGCTTAAGTGTAAAAACATGCTTTTTAAGCCTTATTTTGATGAATTCTAATTTCTCCTTGATTCCATAAGATGCCTTGATGTGTTTGCTAGTAATTCTAGGATTGAAATAGGCTAGGCATGGATCAAAGGAGCAAGGAAGGAAGCATGCAAATGGAGAAAAGCACAAAAGACAAAAGAATTAATTTCGGCCAAGCACGCGCACGCGCACAAGGCGCTCGCGCGCACATTGTAGAATCGGCCAGGGACGCGCACGCGTACCGTGCACGCACACGTCGATGACCGCACATGACTTCATTAAAGCAACACGTGCCTGGCGATTTGAGAGGGTTTTCTGAACCCATTTTGGCGCCAAATGCTGATAGAAAGGAATAAAAGGATCAAGGATTAAGGCGAAGGGAGGAATTGAATTGAATGGAGCATATAACATAATTAGGATTAGTTTAGAAGTAGTTTTAGAGAGAGAAGCTCTCACTTCTCTCTAGAATTAGGATTAGGTTTAGGTTAATCTTCTCTTCTTAGATCTAGGTTTAATTCATGCTTAGATTCACTTTTCCTTTATCAATTCTTAATCTTCTCCTCTTCCTCTTTCTAGTTATGTGCTTTAATAATTGTAATTCTTCATTTTGTTTTGGATAGATTGTTGTTCCTTTGTTCTCTTTCAATAATGCAATTTGAGGTAATTCATGATAATTGTGATTTCCTTGATTGTTGTTGTTAATTCTTTGCAATAATTGTTGTTAGATTCTATTCTTGTTATCAATTTACTATGCTCTTCTTTTGTGCCTTCCAAGTGTTTGATGAAATGCTTGGTTGGATTTTAGTGTAGGTTTTGTTCCTCTTGGCCTAGGTAGAGTAATTAGTGACTCTTGAGTTATCTAATTCCTTTGTTGATTAATAATTAGAAGTTGCTAATTGATTTGAATGCCTCTAAAGCTAGTCTTTCCTTTAGGAGTTGATTAGGGCTTGAGGAATCAAATTGATTCATCCACTTGACTTCCCTCCATGGTTAGAGGCTAACTAAGTGGTAGCAATGAACAATTCTCATCACAATTGAGGAGGATAACTAGGATAGGACTTCTAATTCTCATAACTTGCCAAGAGCCTTTTATAGTTGTTAGTTTATTTTCATTGCCATTTACTTTTCATGCTTCTTATCAAAACCCCAAAATAACTCACAACCAATAACAAGACACTCTATTGTAATTCCTAGGGAGAACGACCCGAGGTTCAATACTTCGGTTTATAAATTTAGGGGTTTGTTTTAGTGATAAACAACTTTTTGTATGAAAAGATTATTGTTTGGTTTAGGAACTATACTTGCAACGAGAATTCATTTGTGAAATTTTAAACCATCAAAAATTCAATCATCAATGACACAGCTAAGGCTAAACATCCAAGGCTTTAAACAAGGAGATAATGAATCTCTTTATGATGTCTGGGAAAGATACAGAGAGATGCGAAGAAAATGCCCCTCTGAAATGTTCTCAGAGTGGGCGCAGTTAGACATCTTCTATTATGGGCTTACAGAGAAAGCTCAGATATCTTTGGACCACTCAGCTGGTGGACCTATACGCATGAGAAAGACAATTGAAGAAGCTCAAGAGCTCATTGATACAGTTGCCAAAAATCAGCATCCATACCTAAGCACTGAACCTTCCATGAAAGAAGAGGCTAAAACAGTAACTGCTGAACTCAGTCCTGCAGAACAAGTTACTGAATTCAATCAGCAATTAGATTTTCTAACAAAACAGCTAGCCGAGTTCAAGGAGATATTGCAAGACATAAGACTGGCTAATATGAATATGGAAGTGCAGTTGAAGCAAATAGAACAGCGGTTATCAAAATAAATAACAGAAAAATGCCAAGCAGTTCAATTAAGAAGTGGGAAGACATTAAATACCTCACTTTAAGGCAGCAGGAAGCTAAGAAATGAACAAACTACTACCCAAAATCCCTCTGAGGATAGTAAAAGCCCAGAGAGGAATAATTCTGGCACTCAAATGCCAAAAAAGGGTGGAGAACTGGCGTTAAACGCCCAACCCATGCTCAGTTCTACCGTTCAAACGCCAGAAACAGGCAAGGAGTTGGCGTTAAACGCCCAAAGGAAGTTCAGTTCTGGCGTTCAGATGCCAGAAACAGGTAAGGAGTTGGCGTCTAACGCCACTCCAGCTTCCACCCTAGCATTCAAACGCCAGTGGGGGATCAGACACATACAAATGCTGATAGCAACCCCTCTAAAAAGGCTTCTCAACCCACATCTGTAGGCAATAAACCTGCAGCAACTAAGGTTAAGGAATACAAAGCCAAAATGCCTTATCCTCAGAAACTCCGCCAAGCGAAACAGGATAAGCAATTTGCCAGCTTTACAGACTATCTCAAGACTCTTGGAATAAAGATTCCGTTTGCAGAGGCACTTGAGCAAATACCTGATGAGCGGATAATTTGTACGCTTTTTGGCATTGTTTTTAGTATGTTTTTGGTATGATATAGTTAGTTTTTAGTATATTTTTATTAGTTTTTAGTTAAAATTCACTTTTCTGGACTTTACTATGAGTTTGTGTGTTTTTCTGTGATTTCAGGTATTTTCTGGCTGAAATTGAGGGACCTGAGCAAAAATTTGATTCAGAGACTGAAAAGGACTGCAGATGCTGTTGGATTCTGACCTCCCTGCACTCGAAGTGGATTTTCTGGAGCTACAGATGCCCAATTGGCGCGCTCTCAACGGCGTTGGAAAGTAGACATCCTGGGCTTTCCAGCAATATATGATAGTCCATACTTTGCCCAAGATTTGATGGCCCAAACCGGCGTTCAAAGTCACCTTCAAGATTTCCAGCGTTAAACGCCGGAACTGGCACCCAAATGGGAGTTAAACGCCCAAACTGGCACTAAAGCTGGCGTTTAACTCCAAGAAGAGTCTCTACACGAAAATGCTTCATTGCTCAGGCCAAGAACACACCAAGTGGGCCCGGAAGTGGATTTTTATGTCATTTACTCATTTCTGTAAACCTTAGGCTACTAGTTCTCTATAAGTAGGACCTTTTACTATTGTATTGGAAGACTTTGGTAGCTATCTTCATTTTTATGCTATCTTAGATCATTGGGAGGCTGGCCTCACGGCCATGCCTAGACCTTGTACTTATGTATTTTCAACGGTGGAGCTTCTACACACCATAGATTAAGGTGTGGAGCTCTGCTGTACCTCGAGTATTAATGCAATTACTATTGTTCTTCTATTCAATTCCGCTTGTTCTTGTTCTAAGATATCACTTGTTCTTCAACTTGATGAATGTGATGATCCGTGACACTCATCATCATTCTCACCCATGAACAAGGTGACTGACAACCACTTTTGTTCTACAAGCAACCAAGGCTCTAGTGAATATCTCTTGGATTCTTTAACCGGAATCTTCGTGGTATAGGCAAGAACTGATGGCGGCATTCAAGAGAATCCGGAAGGTCTAACCTTGTCTGTGGTATTCTGAGTAGGATTCAATGATTGAATGACTGCGACGTGCTTCAAACTCCTAGTGGGCGGGGCGTTAGTGACAGACGCAAAAGAATCGATGGATTCTATTCCGGCCTGACCGAGAACCGACAGCTGAATTCCGCGTGCTGTGACAGAGCATATGCAATCGTTTTCACTGAGAGGATGGGAGGTAGCCATTGACAACGGTGAAACCCTACACAAGCTTGCCATGGAAAGGAATAAGAAGGATTGGATGAAGACAGTAGGAAAGCAGAGAGACGGAAGGGAAGGCATCTTCATGCGCTTATCTGAAGTTCCTACCAATGAATTACATAAGTACCTCTATCTTTATCTTTGTGTTATTTTCGTTCATCATCATATCCATTTGAGTCTGCCTGACTAAGATTTACAAGATGACCATAGCTTGCTTCATACTAACAATCTCCGTGGGATCGACCCTTACTCGCGTAAGGTTTATTACTTGGACGACCCAGTGCACTTGCTGGTTAGTTGTGCGAAGTTGTGTAATGCCATGGTATTGAGCTACCAAGTTTTTGGGGTTCATGACCGGGGATTATGAGAGTTGTGAAAAGTATTGTTCAAAATTTCGCGCACCAAGTTTTTAGCGCCGTTGCCGAGGATTGTTCAAGTTTTGAGCAAGCTTTTGGTAACATCAGTGCCAAGATCCGGCAACAAGCACCAAGTTTTTGGCGCCGTTGCCGGGGATTGTTCAAGTTTGGACAACTGAAGGTTCATCTTGTTGCTTAGATTAGGTATTTTTTTTTTGAAATTCTTGAAGATGAATTCTAGAGTTTCATGATGATTTGTTGAAGTCTGGCTGGCTGTGAAGCCATGTCTAATCTCATTGGACCGAGGTTTCAACTTATCATCACAAGAGCTTGTTGATTTTTATCAATCTTGCTTTTGGAGCAGTGGTCTGCTAAGGCTTAGCTGGCCATTGGTCATGTCTAGTGTTTTGGACCGAAGCTTTCTTTGGAAGCTTGGCTGGCTGTGAAGCCATGTCTAATTCCTGGACCGGAGTCTTAGACTAGCATTGCACTGATTCCTGGAATTCACATTAAGAATTTTGATATATTTTTCCACTTAATTTTCGAAAAACACAAAAACAAAAAAAAATTACAAAATTACAAAAATCCAAAAATGTTTCTTGTTTGAGTCTAGTGTCTCATGTTAAGTTTGGTGTGAATTGCATGTTTCTGTTCTTATTGCATGCATTCATTCATGTGTCTTAAGGATCTTCAAGTAATTCTTGATGATTTTTCGTGCTCTGATCTTTAAATTCAATTGACTTGAGTGTTTTGTGTGTCTCATATGCATTCTCATTAGTGTCAGTAGTATACAAACTGCTAAGTTTGGTGTCTTGCATGCATTGTTTGATTTTAGTTGCATTTTGATTATTCCTTATTATTAAAAATCCAAAAATATTTTTAATTTGTGTCTTTTCAAGTCAATAATACAGAGAATTGAAGATTCAGAACATACAGCAGAGGAATTGCACAAAAAAAAGCTGGGCGTTCAAAACGCCCAGTGAAGAAGGACAGACTGGCGTTTAAACGCCAGCCAGGGTACCTGGTTGGGCGTTTAACGCCCAAAGAGGTATAGTTTTGGGCGTTAAACGCCAGAATGTGCACCATTCTGGGCGTTTAACGCCAGGATGGCTACAGGGGGAAGATTTTGTTTTCAAATCAAATTTTTTTTAAGTTTTCAAATCTTTTCAAAATCAAATCTTTTTTAAATCAATTTTTCAATCAAATCCTTTTCAAAATCAATTTCTTTCCTTTTTCAAAGATACTTACTATCAATTAATGATTTGATTCAAACATTTCAAGTATGTTGCCTTTTCTGTTGAGAAAGGTTTAATGTTTGAATCATATCTTTTCTTGTTAGTCAAGTTTTTAATTTTCAAAATCAAATCTTTTTAAAATGTTTTTCAAATCATATCTTCTCAATCACATTTTTTAAAAAAACCAATCATATTTTCTTAACCACATCTTTTTTTCAAAATAGTTTTCAATCAAATCCCTTTGATTTTTAATTTCAAATCTTTTTCAAAAATCACTTTACTTCTTTCCCACTTTCATTTTCGAAAATTAAGTAATGTTTTTCAAAAATGTTTTCAAAATTTTTACTTAATTTTCGAAAATTACTTCCCTTCTTCTCACATCCTTCTATTTATGGACTAACATTATTCCTTAATGCAAAATTTGAAATCCATCTTCTTTGATAAGTTCGAATTTTCTACTTCTATCTTCTACTCTTCTTTTCCTCTGACACTTCAAGGAATCTCTATACTGTGACATAGAGGATTCCACATTTCTTGTTCTCTTCTCTTTCTTATGAGCAGGAGCAAAGACAAAAACATTCTTGTTGAGGCTGATCCTGAACCTGAAAGGACCTTGAAGAGAAACCTAAGAGAAGCCAAAGCACAACTCTCTTTAGAGGACCTGACCGAATTCTTCAAAGAAAAAGAACACATGGCAGCTGAAAACAACAATGCCAACAATGCAAGGAAGGTGCTGGGTGACTTTACTGCACCTACTCCCGACTTTTATGGGAGAAGCATCTCTATCCCTGCCATTAGAGCAAACAACTTTGAGCTTAAGCCTCAATTAGTTTCTCTAATACAACAGAATTGCAAGTTCCATGGACTTCCATTGGAAGATCCTCATCAGTTTTTAGCTGAATTCTTGCAAATCTGTGACACTGTCAAGACTAATGGGGTTGACCCTGAGGTCTACAGACTTATGCTATTCCCTTTTGCTGTAAGAGATAGAGCTAGAACATGGTTGGACTCTCAACCTAAAGAAAGCCTGGACTCTTGGGAAAAGCTAGTCAATGCCTTCTTGGCAAAGTTCTTTCCACCTCAAAAATTGAGTAAGCTTAGAGTGGAAGTCCAAACCTTCAGACAGAAGGAAGGAGAATCCCTCTATGAAGCTTGGGAAAGATACAAACAATTAATCAGAAAGTGTCCCTCTGATATGCTTTCTAAATGGAGCATCATAGGTATTTTCTATGATGGTCTCTCTGAACTATCCAAGATGTCTTTGGATAGCTCTTCTGGAGGATCTCTTCATCTGAAGAAGACGCCTACTGAAGCTCAAGAACTGATTGAAATGGTTGCAAATAACCAATTCATGTACACTTCTGAAAGAAATCCTGTGAACAATGGGACTAGTCAGAAGAAAGGAGTTCTTGAGATTGACACTCTGAATGCCATATTGGCTCAGAATAAAATATTGACCCAACAAGTCAATATGATCTCTCAAAGTCTGTCTGGAATGCAAAATGCACCAAGCAGTACTAAGGAAGCTTCATCTGAGGAAGAAGCTTATGATCATGAGAACCCTTCAATGGAAGAGGTGAATTACATGGGAGAACCCTATGGAAACACCTACAATCCTTCATGGAGGAATCATCCAAATCTTTCATGGAAGGATCAACAGGGACCTCAACAAGGTTTCAACAATAATAATGGTGGAAGAAATAGGTTTAGCAATAGCAAGCCTTTTCCATCATCTTCTCAGCAACAGACAGAGAGTTCTAAGCAGAATACCTCTGACTTAGCAACCATGGTCTCTGATCTGATCAAAACCACTCAAAGTTTCATGACTGAAACAAGGTCCTCCATTAGAAACTTGGAAGGACAAGTGGGTCAGCTGAGCAAGAAAATTACTGAACTCCCTCCTAGTACTCTTCCAAGCAATACAGAAGAAAATCCAAAAGGAGAGTGCAAGGCCATCAACATGGCCGAATTTTGGGAGGAAGAAGAGGCAGTGAACGCCACTGAGGAGGGCCTCACTGGGCGTCCACTGGCCTCCAATAAGTTCCCCAATGAGGAACCATGGGAATCTGAGGCTCAAACTGAGACCATAGAGATTCCATTGGACTTACTTCTGCCATTCATGAGCTCTGATGAGTATTCTTCCTCTGAAGAGGATGAGTATGTCACTGAGGAGCAAGTTGCTAAATATCTTGGAGCAATCATGAAGCTGAATGACAAGTTATTTGGAAATGAGACTTGGGAGGATGAACCCCCTTTGCTCACCAAAGAACTGGATGACTTGTCTAGGCAGAAACTGCCTCAAAAGAGACAGGATCCTGGGAAGTTTTCAATACCTTGTACCATAGGCACCATGACCTTCAAGAGGGCCTTGTGTGACTTAGGGTCAAGTGTAAACCTCATGCCTCTCTCTGTAATGGAGAAGTTAGGGATCTCTGAGGTGCAAGCTGCAAAAATCTCACTAGAGATGGCAGACAACTCAAGAAAACAAGCCCATGGACTTGTAGAGGATGTTCTGGTTAAAGTTGAAGACCATTACATCCCTACTGATTTCATAGTCCTAGAGACTGGGAAGTGCATTGATGAATCCATCATCCTTGGCAGACCCTTCCTAGCCACAGCAAAGGCTGTGATTGATGTTGATAGAGGAGAGTTGATCATTCAAGTGAATGAATAATCCTTGGTGTTTAAGGCTCAAGGATATCCCTCTGTCATCATGGAGAGGAAGCATGAAGAGCTTCTCTCAAAACAGAGCCAAACAGAGCCCCCACAGTCAAACTCTAAGTTTGGTGTTGGGAGGCCACAACCAAACTCTAAGTTTGGTGTTGAACCCCCACATTCAAACTCTAAGTTTGGTGTTGGGAGGTTCCAACATGGCTCTGAGTATCTGTGAGGCTCCATGAGAGTCCTCTGTCAAGCTACTGACATTAAAGAAGCGCTTGTTGGGAGGCAACCCAATGTTATATTGTATCTATTTTATTTTGTTATTTTCTCTTTTTTGTAGGTTGATGATCATGAGAAGTCACAAAATCAATAAAAAAAAAACAAAAACAGAATGAAAAATAGGAAGAAAAATAGCACACCCTGGAGGACGCACCCACTGGTGTTTAAACGCCAGTGAGGTTAGCTGTTGGGCGTTTAACGCCCAATCTGGCACCATTCTGTGCGTTTAACACCAGAAAGGGGCACCAGACTGGCGTTAAACGCCAGAAATGGGCAAGAAGCTGGCGTTAAACGCCAGAAAGGGGCACCAGCCCGGCGTTTAACGCCAGAAATGGCTCAAAACGTGATTTTGAATGCCATTTGGTGCAGGGATGACTTTTCCTTGACACCTCAGGATCTGTGGACCCCACAGGATCCCCACCTACCCTACCACTCTCTCTCTTCTTCACCCATTCACCAATCACCTCAACACCTCTTCCCCAAAAAACCCTTCACCTATCAAATCCCATCTTTCTCTTCACCACTCACATCCATCCTTCATAAAACCCCACCTACCTCACCATTCAAATTCAAACCACTTTCCCACCCAAACCCACCCTCAAATGGTCGAACATCCCTCTCCCCCTCTCCTATATAAACCCTCCTTCACTCCTTCATTTTCGCTCAACATACACACCACTTCTCCCCTTCTTGGCCAAAAATTAAAGCCACTCCCTTTCCCCTCATTTCTTCTTCTTCTACTCTCTTCTTTCTTCTTTTGCTCGAGGACGAGCAAACATTTTAAGTTTGGTGTGGTAAAAGCATTGCTTTTTGTTTTTCCATAACCATTTATGGCATCCAAGGCCGGAGAAACCTCTAGAAAGAGGAAAGGGAAGGCAAAAGCTTCCACCTCCGAGTCATGGGAGATAGAAAGATTCATCTCAAGGGTGCATCAAGACCACTTCTATGAAGTTGTGGCCTTGAAGAAGGTGATCCCCGAGGTCCCTTTTTCACTCAAAAAGGGTGAATATCCGGAGATCCGACATGAGATCCGAAGAAGAGGTTGGGAAGTTCTTACCAACCCCATTCAACAAGTCGGAATCTTGATGGTTCAAGAGTTCTATGCCAATGCATGGATCACCAAGAACCATGACCAAAGTGTGAACCCGAATCCAAAGAATTATCTTACTATGGTTTGGGGGAAATACTTGGATTTTAGTCCGGAAAGTGTGAGGGTGGCGTTCAACTTGCCTATGATGCAAGGAGATGAACATCCTTACACTAGAAGGGTCAACTTTGATCAAAGGTTGGACCAAGTCCTCACAGTCATATGTGAAGAGGGCGCCCAATGGAAGAGAGATTCAAGAGGAAAGCCGGTTCAATTGAGAAGGCATGACCTCAAACCCGTGGCTAGAGGATGGTTAGAGTTTATACAACGCTCAATCATTCCCACTAGCAACCGGTCCGAAGTTACCATAGACCGGGCTATCATGATCCATAGCATCATGATTGGAGAAGAAATAGAAGTTCATGAGGTTATAGCCCAAGAACTCTATAAGGTGGCGGACAAGTCCTCTACCTTGGCAAGGTTAGCCTTCCCTCATCTCATTTGTCACCTCTATTATTCAGTTGGAGTTGACATAGAGGGAGACACCCCTATTGATGAGGACAAGCCCATCACTAAGAAGAGGATGGAGCACACAAGAGACCCCACTCATCATGAGATCCCTGAGATTCCTCAAGGGATGCACTTTCCTCCACAAAGCTATTGGGAGCAACTAAACACCTCCCTAGGAGAATTGAGTTCCAACATGGGACAACTAAGGGTGGAGCACCAAGAACACTCCATCATCCTCCATGAAATTAGAGAAGATCAAAGAATCATGAGAGAGGAGCAACAAAGACAAGGAAGAGACATTGAGGAGCTCAAGCACTCCATAGGATCTTCAAGAGGAAGAAAGAGCCGCCATCACTAAGGTGGACCTGTTCTTTGATTTCCTTGTTCTTTATTCTTCTGTTTTTCGAATTTTATGCTTATGTTTATCTATGTTTGTGTCTTGTGATCATTAGTGTCTTAGTGTCTATGCCTTAAAGTTATGAATGTCCTATGAATCCATCACCTTTCTTGAATAAAAACGTGCTTAAATTGAAAAAGAAAGAATTGCATGAATTTTGAATTTTATAACAGTTTAATTATTATGATGTGGTGGCAATATTTTTGTTTTCTGAATGTATGCTTAAACAGTGCATATGTATCTTGAATTTGTGGTTCATGAATGTTGGCTCTTGAAAGAATGATGAAAAAGGAGACATGTTACTGAGGATCTGAAAAATCATAAAAATGATTCTTGAAGCAAGAAAAAAGCTATGAAAAAAAAAATCGAAAAAAAGGAAGAAAACGAAAAAAAAAAGAAGAGAAAAGAAGGAAATAAAGTTGTGATCCAAGGCAATAAGAGTGTGCTTAAGAACCCTGGACACCTCTAGTTGGGGACTCTAGCAAAGCTGAGTCACAATCTGAAAAGGTTCACCCAATCATGTGTCTGTGGCATGTATGTATCCGGTGGTAATACTGGAAGACAGAGTGCTTTGGGCCACAGCCAAGACTCAATAAGTAGCTATGTTCAAGAATCATCATACTCTACTAGGAGAATCAATAACACTATCTGGATTCTAAGTTCCTAAAGAAGCCAATCATTCTGAATTTCAAAGGATAGAGTGAGATGCCAAAACTATTCAGAGGCAAAAAGCTAAAAGCCCCGCTCATCTAATTAATACTGATCTTCACAGATGTTTTTGGGATTCATTGCATATTCTCTTCTTTTTATCTTAATTGATTTTCAGTTGCTTGAGGACAAGCAACAATTTAAGTTTGGTGTTGTGATGAGCGGATAATTTGTACGCTTTTTGGCATTGTTTTTAGTATGTTTTTGGTATGATATAGTTAGTTTTTAGTATATTTTTATTAGTTTTTAGTTAAAATTCACTTTTCTGGACTTTACTATGAGTTTGTGTGTTTTTCTGTGATTTCAGGTATTTTCTGGCTGAAATTGAGGGACCTGAGCAAAAATCTGATTCAGAGACTGAAAAGGACTGCAGATGCTGTTGGATTCTGACCTCCCTGCACTCGAAGTGGATTTTCTGGAGCTACAGAAGCCCAATTGGCGCGCTCTCAACGGCGTTGGAAAGTAGACATCCTGGGCTTTCCAGCAATATATGATAGTCCATACTTTGCCCAAGATTTGATGGCCCAAACCGGCGTTCAAAGTCACCTTCAAGATTTCCAGCGTTAAACGCCGGAACTGGCACCCAAATGGGAGTTAAACGCCCAAACTGGCACTAAAGCTGGCGTTTAACTCCAAGAAGAGTCTCTACACGAAAATGCTTCATTGCTCAGCCCAAGCACAAACCAAGTGGGCCCGGAAGTAGATTTTTATGTCATTTACTCATTTCTGTAAACCTTAGGCTACTAGTTCTCTATAAGTAGGACCTTTTACTATTGTATTGGAAGACTTTGGTAGCTATCTTCATTTTTATGCTATCTTAGATCATTGGGAGGCTGGCCTCACGGCCATGCCTAGACCTTGTACTTATGTATTTTCAACGGTGGAGCTTCTACACACCATAGATTAAGGTGTGGAGCTCTGCTGTACCTCGAGTATTAATGCAATTACTATTGTTCTTCTATTCAATTCCGCTTGTTCTTGTTCTAAGATATCACTTGTTCTTCAACTTGATGAATGTGATGATCCGTGACACTTATCATCATTCTCACCCATGAACAAGGTGACTGACAACCACTTTTGTTCTACAAGCAACCAAGGCTCTAGTGAATATCTCTTGGATTCTTTAACCGGAATCTTCGTGGTATAGGCAAGAACTGATGGCGGCATTCAAGAGAATCCGGAAGGTCTAACCTTGTCTATGGTATTCTGAGTAGGATTCAATGATTGAATGACTGTGACGTGCTTCAAACTCCTAGCGGGCGGGGCGTTAGTGACAGACGCAAAAGAATCGATGGATTCTATTCCGGCCTGACCGAGAACCGACAGCTGAATTCCGCGTGCTGTGACAGAGCATATGCAATCGTTTTCACTGAGAGGATGGGAGGTAGCCATTGACAACGGTGAAACCCTACACAAGCTTGCCATGGAAAGGAATAAGAAGGATTGGATGAAGACAGTAGGAAAGCAGAGAGACGGAAGGGAAGGCATCTTCATGCGCTTATCTGAAGTTTCTACCAATGAATTACATAAGTACCTCTATCTTTATCTTTGTGTTATTTTCGTTCATCATCATATCCATTTGAGTCTACCTGACTAAGATTTACAAGATGACCATAGCTTGCTTCATACTAACAATCTCCGTGGGATCGACCCTTACTCGCGTAAGGTTTATTACTTGGACGACCCAGTGCACTTGCTGGTTAGTTGTGCGAAGTTGTGTAATGCCATGGTATTGAGCTACCAAGTTTTTGGGGTTCATGACCGGGGATTATGAGAGTTGTGAAAAGTATTGTTCACAATTTCGCGCACCAATACCCTCTTATGCTAAGTTCATGAAAGAGATCTTAAGTCATAAGAAGGATTGAAGAAAAACTGAAAAAGTTTACCCCACTGAAGAATGCAGTGCAGTCATTCTGAAAAGCTTACCAGAAAAGCTTAAAGATCCCGGAAGCTTTATGATACCATGCACATTAGAGGGTACTTGTACCAAGCAAGCTCTATGTGATCTTGGGGAAAGTATCAACCTAATACCTGTATCTACTATCAGAAAGCTTGGTTTGACTGAAGAAGTCAAACCAACCCGGATATGTTTCCAACTTGCTGATGGCTCCATTAAATACCCATCAGGCGTGATCGAAGACATGATTGTTAAGGTTGGGCAATTTACCGTTCCCACTAACTTTGTGGTGCTGGAAATAGAGGAGCACAAGAGTGCAACTCTCATTCTAGGAAGACCTTTCCTAGCAACTGGACGAACCCTCATTGACATCCAAAAAGGGGAAGTAAGCCTGAGAGTCAATGAGGACGAGTTTAAGTTGAATGTTGTCAAAGCTATGCAGCATCCAAACACCCCAAAAGACTGTATGAGCATTGATATTATTGACTTTCTCGTAAAAGAGGTCAATATGACTGAGAGTCTCGAATCAGAGTTAGAGGATATCTTTAAAGATGCTCAGCCTGATCTGGAGGAACCAGAGAGAATAATAGAACCTCTGAAAATCCCTTAAGAAGAGGAGAAACCTCCCAAACCCGAGCTCAAACCATTACCACCATCCCTGAAATATGCATTTCTGGGAGAAGGTGATACCTTTCCTGTAATCATAAGCTCTACCTTAGAGTCACAGGAAGAGGAAGCACTAATTCAAGTGCTAAGGACACACAAGACAGCTCTTGGGTGGTCTGGTGCGCGTAAATTTTGATCATCAACAATGGCGCCAATAGACTTGGAGCTCTCAAATGTGAATCACACTTTGTCACAACTTCGCACAACTAACCAGCAAGTGCATTGGGTCGTCCAAGTAATACCTTACATGAATAAGGTTCGATCCCACGGAGATTGTTGGTATGAAGCAAGCTATGGTCATCCTGTAAATCTCAGAAAGGCAGATTCAAATGGTTATAATGGTTTTCAAAAATAATAATAAATAAAGCATAAAATAAAGATAGAAATACTTTTGCGTCTGTCACTACGCCTAACAATCACGAGTTTGAAGCTCGTCACAGTCATTTAATCCTTGAATCCTACTCGGAATACCACAGACAAGGTTTAGACTTTTCAGATTCTCAAGAATGCTGCCAATGGGTTCTAGCTTATACCACAAAGATTCTGATTAAGGAATCCAAGATATATACGCTCGATTTGAAGTAGAACTGGAGTGGTTGTCAAGCACGCGTTCATAAGGATGGATGATGATGAGTGTCATGGATCATCACATCCATCAGGTTAAAGTGCAGCAAATATCTTAGAATAATAATAAGCTTGAATCGAATAAAAGAACATTAGTAATTGCATTAATTCTTGAGGTACAACAGAGCTCCACACCTTAATCTATGGTGTGTAGAAACTCCACCGTTAAAAATACATAAGTGATCAAGGTCCAAGCATGGCCGAATGGCCAGCCCCAAAAGTCTAAGAACTAAACGTCCAAAGATAGATACCAAGATGAGACCGAGATGTGGTCAAAAGATGCCTAGTACAATAGTAAAAAGTTCTATTTATACTAAACTAGCTACTAGGGTTTACAGAAATAAGTCTAAGTGCAGAAATCCACTTTCGGGGCCCACTTTGGTGTGTGCTTGGGCTGAGCTTGAGATTTACACGTGCAGAGGCTTCTCTTTGAGTTAAATGCCAAGTTGTAACATGTTTTTGGCGTTTAACTCTGGTTTGCGACGTGTTTCTGGCATTTTACTCCAGAATGCAACATGGAACTGGCGTTGAACGCCAGTTTGAGTCGTTTAAGCTCGAACAAAGTATAAATCATTATATATTGCGGGAAATCCCTAGATGTCTACTTTCCAACGCAGTTGAGAGCACGCCATTGGAGTTCTGTAGCTCCAGAAAATCTATTCCGAGTGCAGGAAGGTCAGAATCCAACAGCATCAGTAGTCCTTTGTCAGCCTGAATCAAATTTTTGCTCAGGTCCCTCAATTTCAGCCAGAAAATACCTAAAATCACAGAAAAACACACAAACTCATAGTAAAGTCCAGAAATGTGAATTTTGCATAAAAACTAATGAAAACATCCCTAAAAGTAGCTAGATCCTACTAAAAACTACCTAAAAACAATGCCAAAAAGTGTATAAATTATCCGCTCATCATGGTCCATCAGTGATCTTAAGGGTATTAGCCCAGCCAGATGCATGCACAAGATCCTACTGGAGGGTGACGCTAAGCCAGTGGTTCAACCATAGAGGCGGCTGAATCCAGCCATGAAGGAGGTGGTGTAGAAGAAGGTTGCTAAATTACTATAGGCTGGGATTATTTATCCTATTTCTGATAGCCCCTGGGTAAGCCCTGTCCAAGTCATCCCTAAGAAGGGTGGCATGACAGTGGTTCATAATGAAAAAAATGAACTGGTTCCTACAAGAACAATTACAGGGTGGCGTATGTGTATTGATTATAGAAGGCTCAATACAGCTACCAGAAAGGATCATTTTCCTTTACCATTCATAGACCAGATGCTAGAAAGACTAGTAGGCCATGAATACTACTGCTTCTTGGATGGATATTCAGGTTATAATCAAATTGCACTAGATCCTCAGGATCAAGAGAAAACAGCATTCACATGTCCATCCAGAGTATTTGCATACAGAATAATGCCATTTGGTCTGTGCAATGCACCTGCAACCTTTCAAAGGTGCATGCTCTCTTTTTTCTCTAATATGGTGGAAAAATTTTTGGAAGTATTCATGGATGACTTTTCAGTATTTGGAGACTCATTCAGCTCCTGTCTTGACCATCTAGCACTTGTTCTAAAGAGGTGCTAAGAGATTAACCTAGTTTTAAACTGGCAAAAATGTCACTTTATGGTGACTGAAGGAATTGTCCTTGGGCACAAAATTTCGAACAAGGGAATAGAGGTGGATCAAGCTAAGGTATAGGTAATTGAAAAATTACCACCACCTGCCAATGTTAAGGCAATCAGAAGCTTTCTGGGCATGCAGGATTCTATAGGAGGTTTATAAAAGATTTTTCAAAAATTGCCAAACCTCTGAGTAATCTGCTAGCTACTGACACGCCATTTATCTTTGATAAGGAGTGTCTGCAGGTGTTTGAGACTCTGAAAGCTAAGCTGGTCACAGCACCAGTCATCTCTGCACCAGACTGGACATTACCATTTGAACTAATGTGTGATGTCAGTGACCATGCCATTGGTGCAGTGTTGGGACAAAGGCATGACAAGCTTCTGCATGTCATTTATTATGCCAGTCGTGTTTTAAATGACGCACAGAAGAACTATAAAACCACAGAAAAAGAGTTATTTGCAGTGGTTTACGCCATTGACAAGTTTAGATCTTATTTAGTAGGATCAAAAGTGATTGTGTACACTGACCATGCTGCTCTTAAATATCTACTCACAAAGCAGGATTCAAAACCCAAACTTATAAGATGGGTGTTGCTTCTGTAAGAGTTTGATATAGAAATAAGAGACAGAAAAGGGATAGAGAACCAAGTAGCAGATCACCTGTCCCGAATAGAACCAGTAGAAGGGGCGTCCCTCCCTCTTACTGAGATCTTTGAAAACTTTCCAGATGAGCAACTCTTTGCCATCCAGGAAATACCATGGTTTGCAGACATTGCAAATTACAAGGCTGTGAGATTTATACCCAAAGAGTATAGTAGGCATCAATCAAAGAAATTGATCACAGATGCAAAGTACTATCTTTGGGATGAACCATATCTCTTCAAGAGATGTGCAGATGGAGTAATCCGTAGATGTGTGCCTAAAGAAGAAGCACAGAAGATCCTATGGCATTGCCATGGATCACAATATAAAGGACATTTTGGAAGTGAGTGAACAGCCAGAAGAGTCCTCCAATGTGGCTTCTATTGGCCTACTATCCATAAAGACTCCCGAGAGTTTGTACTTAATTGTGACAGTAGCCAAAGATCTGGCAATCTGCCTCATAGTTATGCCATGCCTCAACAAGGGATCTTGGAGATTGAGTTATTTGATATATGGAGTATTGACTTCATGGGGCCTTTCCCACCATCATACTCAAACACTTATATTATGGTGGTAGTGGATTATGTATCCAATTGGGTGGAAGCTTTTGCAACACCCACTAATGATACTAAGACAGTGCTGAAATTCCTCCAAAAATATATCTTCAACAGATTTGGTGTCCCTAGAGTACTAATCAGTGATGAGGGCGCTCATTTCTTCAATAAACAGCTTTACTCTGCTATAGTTCGATATGGAGTCAGCTACAGGGTGGCAACTCTATATTATCCATAGACAAATGGGCAAGTTGAGGTCTCTAATAGATAACTTAAAAGAATCCTGGAACGGACTGTGATTAACCGTAGAAGGGATTGGGCAAGAAGCTTGAATGATGCTCTGTGGGCATACAGAACAGCATTCAAGACTCCAATAGGGACCTCTCCATACCAGCTTGTGTATGGAAAAGCCTGTCACTTGCTAGTGGAACTGGAACATAAGGCCTACTGGGCAACCAGATTCCTAAACCTTGATTCCAAGTTAGCTGGAGAAAAATGATTGCTCCAATTAAATGAGCTAGAGGAATTCAGACTCAATGCTTTCGAAAATACAAAAATTTACAAAGAGAAAGCAAAAAGATGGCATGATAAGAAGCTGTCATCCAGAGTCTTTGAGCCAGGGCAGAAAGTTCTGCTGTTTAATTCAAGGCTCAGATTATTCCCCGGGAAATTGAAATCCCAGTGGAGAGGTCCATATGTGATTACAAGTATGTTACCATATGGATATGTAGAGCTTCAGGATAATGATTCTAACAAAAAGTTCATTGTTAATGAACAGAGAGTCAAACATTATCTTCAAAGCAATTTTGAGCAAGAATGCTCAAAACTGAGACTTGATTAAAGCTCAGTAATAGTCCAGCTAAAGACAATAAAGAAGCGCTTGCTGGGAGGCAACCCAGCCATTGACAAAGCTTATTTGTTAATTAATTGAATTTTACAAGTTCATATTAATTATCTTCAAGGTAAAATAGCAATTGCAAGAGTTCACAGAGTTACAGAAGGATTCAGAGGATAAAACAGCAAAAAGAAGCTCACTGATGCGAAAAAGCCAGTAAGAGCGCCTTTGGGCGTTAAACGCCTAACAGAAGCATCTACTGGGCGTTTAACGCCAGTAGAGATAGCCATCTGGGCGTTAAACACCAGAAAGAAGCATCTTCTGGGCGTTTAACGCCAGATTTACAGCATCCTGGGCGTTCAGAAAAATGCCCAGTGATAAGGGAGTTTCTGGTGTTTAACGCCAGCCAGATGCTACAGCTAGGCGTTAAACGCCCAGGAGAAGCTACAAATGGGCGTTAAACGCCCAAAACATGCAGTGTTTGGGCGTTTAACGCCAGGATTATGGGGAGGAGGTAAATTCGTTTTCACTTCAAATTTTTTCCATTTTTCATGTCTCAATTCATGATTTCTTGCATAAACATGTTACAAACTCTCATCTTTCAACTTCAATTCCAAAAATTTTTAATCCTAAACATGTTTCTTAATTTTTCTTCAATATCTTTTCAAACCTTTTTCAAAACTCAATTATCTTTTTGAATTCTTTTCTAATCTTTTTAAATTCTTTTCAAATCTTTTTAAACTTATCATATCTTTTTTTCAAAATTCAGATTTATCTTTTTCAATATATCTTTCATAACTTTTAAATTTTAAATTACATCTTTTTCCTATCATATTTATCTTTTACAAATCATATCTTCTATCTTATCTTTTTCAAAATTTTCGAAAACCCACCCCCTCCCCTTTAAATCCACGTTCGGCCTCCCTCCTCTCCTCCACAATTCGAAATTGGTTCTCCTTCTATCCCCCTCCTTTCCTTTCTTTTGCTTGAGGACAAGCAAACCTCTAAGTTTGGTGAGTTTATCCGTGATCACTAAACCAATACCCACTAAGATCATGGCTCCTAAAGGAAAATAAACCACTCCAAGAGGCAAGAAAGAGAATATTCCAAAACCACTTTGGAATCAAGAGAAGTTCTTAACCAAAGAACATTCAGACCATTACTACAAAATAATGGGTCTAAGGTCAGTGATCCCGGAAGTTAAATTCGATCTGAAAGAAGATGAGTATCCGGAGATCCAAGAGCAAATTTCAAACAGGAGTTGGGAAATCCTAGCTAATCCTGAAACTAAGGTGGGAAGAAACATGGTTCAAGAATTCTACTCTAATCTATGGCAAACAGACATGCAGAGAATAGCTGGAACTACCTTCTATGGCTATCGGACTTTGGTCAGAAGGAAGATTGTTCACCTCTACCCTAACAAAATCAGGGAGATCTTTAAGCTACCTCAGCTGAAAGATGACCCAAACTCCTTTAATAGGAGAATGATGAGAACAAATAAGGGCTTGGACAAAATTCTATAGGACATATGCCTCCCTAGAACCAAGTGGACAACAAGCACCAAGGGTGTCCCAAATCAACTCAAGAGAGAAGATCTCAAACCAGTCGCCAGAGGCTGGCTGGACTTCATTGGGCGTTCTATACTGCCCACTAGCAACCGCTCTGAAGTCACCATCAAAAGAGCAGTAATGATCTAGTGCATTATATTGGGAAAAGAAGTGGAAGTCCATCAGCTGATTTCTTGTGAACTTTACACAATTGTAAACAAGAATTCTAAAGATGCCAAATTGGCTTATCCAAGCTTAATCTCCATGCTATGTAAAGATGCTGGGGTGAAGATGGGAGTAACTGAGTATATCTCGGTTGAGCGACCAATCACCAAAAAGTCAATGGAAGGACAACAAGTGTAGGACGACCCCATCAAGAGGAAAGCACAGGAGTTCCTCCTGAAAATCCCTCAAATTGAATACTGGGAGCGTCTTGAAGCTTCTGTCATCAAGTTGCAAGAAGCTATGGAGCAACTAAAGGAAGAACAGTAAAATTAAAATAGCATGCTTTGCAAACTGCTTAGGGAACAAGAAGAGCAAGGGCGTGAACTGAAGCAACTAAAGCGTCAGAAGCTGTCTCTTGAAGGCCAAGCACCCCACAGATTAAAGGAGCATCCACCTTCCAAAATAAAGGTTGTTGAGTCCTAATCTTAGTCTTAACTGTGTGATAGTTGTTCTTATTAGGAATTTACCTTAGAAGTTATATATGAGTAGTAGTAATTAGTATATCTATTTTGATTTTATCTCTAATTAAGTTATATTTTATTTTTCTCATCATCATCAAACATAAATAAAATAGCAGATTTTTATGATAAGGAGGCAATATTTTTTCGATTTTTTAATAAGGAAAATTCTAATTATTTACATGTGGTGGCAACACTTTTTGTCTTCTGAATGAATGCCTGAACAGTGCATATTTTTTATATTGAATTTTATGAATGTTAAAATTATTGGCTCTTGAAAGAATGATGAACAAGAGAAATATTATTGTTGATCTGAAAAATCATAAAAGTGATTCTTGAAGCAAGAAAAAGCAGTGAAAAAAAAGAGAAGAAGCAGTAGAAAAAGCCAATAGCCCTTTAAACCAAAAGGCAAGGGTAAAAAGGATCCAAGGCTTTGAGCATCAATGGATAGAAGGGCCCAAGGAAATAAATCCAGGCCTAAGCGACTAAATCAAGCTGTCCCTAACCATGTGCTTGTGGCATGCAGGTCCAAGTCAAAAGCTTGAGACTGAGTGGTTAAAGTCGTGATCCAAAGCAAAAGAGTGTGCTTAAGAACTCTGGACACCTCTAATTTGGGACTTGAGCAAAGCTAAGTTACAATCTAAAAAGGTTCACCCAGTTATGTGTCTGTGGCATTTATGTATCCGGTGGTAATACTGGAAAACAAAGTGCTTAGGGCCACGGCCAAGACTCATAAAATAGCTGTGTTCAAGAATCAACATACTAAACTAGGAGAATCAATAATACTATCTGAATTCTGAGTTCCTATGGATGCCAATCATTCTGAATTTCAAAGGATAAAGTGAGATGCCAAAACTGTTCGAAAGTAAAAAGCTACTAGCCCCGCTCATCTAATTAGAATCTGAGCCTCACTTGAAACTCTGAGATATTATTGCTTCTTAATTTCTTTTTATCCTATTTTATTTATCTAGTTGCTTAGGGACAAGCAACAGTTTAAGTTTGGTGCTATGATGAGCGGATATTTTATATGCTTTTTGGGGGGTAATTTCATGTAGATTTTAGTATGTTTTAGTTAGTTTTTAGTATATTTTTATTAGTTTTTAGGCAAAATTCATATTTCTGGACTTTACTATGAGTTTGTGTATTTTTTGTGATTTCAAGTATTTTCTGGCTAAAATTGAGGGAGCTGAGCACAAATCTGATTCAGGCTGAAAAAGGACTGCTGATGCTGTTGGATTCTGACCTCCCTATACTCGGAATAGATTTTTTGGAGCTACAGGACTTCAATTGGCGCGTTCTTAATTGGGTTGGAAAGTAGACATCCAAAGCTTTCCAGCAATATATAATAGTCTATACTTTGCGCGAAAATAAACGACGTAAACCGTTGTTTAACGTCAGTTCCATGTTGCATTCTGGCGTTGAACGCCAGAAACAGGTTTCAAGTTGGAGTTAAACGCCAGAAATAGGTTACAACCTGACGTTTAACTCCAAAATCAGTCCAGGCACGTGAGAAGCTTATGTCTCAGCCCCAGCACACACCAAGTGGGCCCCAAAAGTAGATTTCTGCACTATCCATCTTAGTTTACTCATTTTATGTAAACCTAGGTTACTAGTTTAGTATTTAAACAACTTTTAGAGACTTCTTTTGTACCTCATGACATTTTAGATCTGAACTTTGTACTCTTTGATGGCATGAGTCTCTATACTCCATTGTTGGGGTGAGGAGCTCTACAACGTCTCGATGAATTAATGCAATTATTTCTGTTTTCTATTCAAACACGCTTGTTTCTATCTAAGATGTTCATTTGCACTTCAATATGAAGAAGGTGATTATCTGTGACACTCATCACCATTCTCAACCTATGAACAGGTGCCTGACAACCACCACCGTTCTACATTAGATTGAATGAGTATCTCTTAGATTCCTTAATCAGAGTCTTCGTGGTATAAGCTAGAATCCATTGGCAGTATTCTTGAGAATCCAGAAAGTCTAAACCTTGTCTGTGGTATTCTGAGTAGGATTCAAGGATTGAATGATTGTGACGAGCTTCAAACTCGTGAGTGTTGGGCGTAGTGACAGACGCAAAAGGATCAATGGATCCTATTCCGACATGATCGATAACCGAAAGATGATTAGCCGTGCGGTGACAGCGCATTTGGACCATTTTCACTGAGAGGACGGATGGTAGCCATTGACAACAGTGATCCACCAACACACAGCTTGCCATAGAAGGAACCTTGCGTGTGTGAAGAAGATGGCAGTAGGAAAGCAAAGATTCAGAAGACAAAGCATCTCCAAAACTCCAACACATTCTCCATTACTGCGTAACAATTACTAATTTCATGCTCTTTTACTTTTTACAATTGAAACTAAAGAACCCTATTGGTATCCTGACTAAGAATAATAAGATAACCATAGCTTGCTTCAAGCCAACAATCTTCGTGGGATCGACCCTTACTCACGTAAGGTAATACTTGGACGACCCAGTGCACTTGCTGGTTAGTTGTGCGGAATTACATAGTGTGAGTGTAATTTTCGTGCACCAATTAGTACCTCATTCCAACAATGTATGCTTCCTTGTTTTTGGTATTGTTTCATCTTATGGTGTTATATTTTTATTTTTCATGATGGATGCACCACAGCAAAAATGGAAGCGAGACGAAGAATACGCAGCAAACGATTGATCTACCAGCTGAAGGTAGCAATCCGGAGAGTCACCGTACCCCCTTGCTCTTTTTTGAGTGCACCGAGGACGGTGCAAACTTTTAAGTGTGGGGAGGTCGTCCGACCGGTCGGCGATTTTGGGTGACAAATTTCTAATCCCAACACTTTTGCACTTCATTTTAACTTTTGCACTTCATTTTAGGATTTTAGGATTTTTGTTGCATTTTCTTATTTTTTTCATATGTATACACAATAAGCTTAGTCAAAATAATGAAATTTTTCCAAGAATTCTATCTATAAGGGCACCAATTGATTTGATTTGAGTGAAAACTTTTCATAGAACTTGCTTGAATTTTATATATTGTGGGTCAAGTTTTTGAGCTAAGAACACAAGCTTGTGTGATTTGAGCCTAATGGTGTGGTTACATCTTATAACCACTTATTTTCTATTCTTGTATGCATTATTCTCTTTCTATGATTGTGATCTTTGATTTGTTTGATTCTCTATGTCCATTATTTTGTGTATTCATTCATTTATATAATTGAGGCCATCATTTCATTAGCTCACTTACCCAAGTAGCCTACCTTTTATCTTCCATTGTTAGCCAACTTTGAGCCTACGCTTAACCCACTTGTTCTTTAATTTAGCACATTACAAGCCTTAAAGTGAAAAACAATAAATGTCCTTAATTTGGATATTTGATTAGCTTAGGCTAGTGTGTGTGAGTATCATTCAAGAGTGGGAAAACTTGGGATATTGGTTGGGAAAAAGGGTGTATTTTGTATTTCGTTGAAAATGTTGGGAATGGGTACATACTCATGTGTTAATTAAATGTAAGACCTTATGCATTGATATTCTTGAAAGAAAGAAAAAAATGAGAAAAACAAAAGAAAAAAAAAGTGGAAAAGAAAAGAAAAGAAAAGAAAAGAAATAATATGGAAAAGAAAAAAAATAGAAAAAGAAAGAAACAAAGAAAAAGAAAGGAATAAAAAGGGGACAAAATGCCCCAAAGCAAAGTATAGCTCAATAAAATCAATGCATAAGTGTTGTGAAATGAAAAGAAAATACATGAGTATGTGAAAAAGTGAAGGATGGGTAGTTAGGTTAGCACTTAATTGTATAGGATGTCATAGGTTAGGTGGGAAGTTTAAGCTTATCAAAGATTCAAATCTCAAGCTCACTTAACCAAATATGCATCCTACCTTGACCCTAACCCCATTACAACCTAAAGAAAAGACCTCATGATAGATGTATGCATGCATGAAATATATGTCGATTGTTAGAAGAAGAACAAATCATAGAAAGCATGATTAGGAGAGAATTGAGAGAATCAACCCTAAACACTTGAGCGAATAGAGTGCAAACACATCCGGTGAGGGTTTGATTGCTCAATTACATGTTTCCACCAACAATCATCACTTTTCATGCAAGTTTGAAAAATATATTTAATAACTCAATTCAATTGTGGATTAGATTTGCTAGTCCTTAGCCCTTGTGCATATATGCTTCTTGGGAATTGAATTTATTTTGACCAAGCAATTCCATTCATTTAGATAGATGCATATAGGTAGACTGCATTTAGTTAGTTCCATTGAATAAATGCCATACCTTTAGTTCATTCTTAGTTTAAGCATGAGGACATGCTTGGTTTAAGTGTGGGGAGGTTGATAAACCCCATTTGTAGGGTTTATCTTGTATTGATTTTTAGGGATTTTATGATCTTTTACCCACATTTATTCAATGAATTAGCATGATTTTGTGATTGTCTCCTTATTTGTGCTTAGAGGTGAAAACATGCTTTTTAGGCCTTTAACTTGATGATTTTAATCTCCCTTTGATTCCACTAGATGCCTTGATGTGTTTGTTAGTGATTTCATATTGAAAAGGCTAGGAATGAATCAAAGGAGTGAAGAGGAAAGCATGCAAAGTGGAGAAATCATGGAAAAAGCCAAAGAGTTGAACTCACCCATGGACGCGCGCGCGCACCTGGCGCTTACGCGCACCTTGCGAATTACCCCATGGACGCGTACGCGTGCTGTGCGCATACGCGTCGATGCTGATATATGATTTTTTAATGAATTCGCAACCAATAAATTCTGAGGAGTTATGGGGCCCAACCAACTAACTTTGGCACCAAAACTGCTATTTAAAGCCAATGATTGAAGAGAAAAGGGGATTCCAATCATTCACACTCATTAGGATTAGTTTAGAGTTAGTTTTAGAGAGAGAAGCTCTCACTTCTCTCTAGAATTAGGATTAGGATTAGCTTTAGTTCTTAGTTCTAGGTTTTCATTCACTCTTTCTTCTACTTCTACTCTTCAATTCTTTATTGTTACATTCATTCTTCTTCCATTTTTTTTTGTAATTCATTTATGTTCTTCTTATACTTTGTTGTAGATTTACTCTTGCTTCTTCTACTTTTCTTTCAATTCAATTCAAGGTAATTCATAATAATTGTGTTTCTTTTGATTGTTGTTGTTAATTCCTTTCAATAAGTGTTGTTAGATTTTGTTCTTGTTGTTGATTTACTATGCTTTCCTTTTATGCCTCTTACGTGTTCGATAAAATGCTTCTTTTGGTTTTAGTGTAGATTTTGTTCCTCTTGGCCTTGGTTGAGTAATTAGTGACTCTTGAGTTATCTAATTCCTTTGTTGATTGATAATTAGAAGTTGCTAATTGATTTGAATGTCTCTAAAGCTAGTCTTTCCTTTAGGAGTTGATTAGGACTTGAGGAATCAAATTGATTCATCCACTTGACTTTCCTCCATGGTTAGAGGTTAACTAAGTGGGAGCAATGGACAATTTATTGTCACAATTGAGGAGGATAACTAGGATAGGACTTCAAGTTCTCATATCTTGCCAAGAGCTTTGTAAGTTGTTAGTTTATTTTCTTTGCCATTTATATTTCTTGTCAAAAATCTCAAAAACCCCAAAATAACTCACAACCAATAACAAGACACTTTATTGTAATTCCTAGGGAGAACGATCCGAGGTTCAATACTTCGGTTTATAAATTTTAGGGTTTTGTACTAGTGACAAACAATTTTTTGTATGAAATGATTATTGCTTGGTTTAGAAACTATACTTCGATGAGACTTCAATTGTGAAATTTTATACCATCAAAAATCCATTCATCAACATGCCCACCATGTCAGAAACATGCTAATTTCCATATCTCCCCACCGGAAGAACTCATCAGCATAACCTCACCTTGGCCATTTTTAAAATGGGGACTCGACCTCCTCGGGCCCTTCTCCCAAGGATCGGGTCAAGTCAAGTTCCTCATCATAGGGGTAGATTATTTCAAAAAGTGGACTGAAGCAGAGCCCCTCGCTAATGCGACTACTCAAATAAGTCGGAAATTCCTATATAAAAACATTGTCACAAGTTTGGGGTTCCTTACTCCATTACCACAGACAATGGCACTCAATTCACAGACACAGGCGTTAGAAAATTGGTAGCCGACTTGAAAATAAAGCACTAATTCACATCTGTAGAACACCCCCAGGCTAATGGACAAGCAGAAGCCGCCAACAAAGTCATATTAGTCGGGTTAAAAGGGAGATTACAGGATGCAAAAGGAGCTGGGGCTGAAGAGCTCCCACAAGTCCTATGGGCATATCAGACAACTCCCCACTCCACAACAAAGGAGTCACCTTTCCGATTGGCTTACGAAATGGAGGCAATAATCCCAGTGGAAGTTGAAGAAGGATCCCCCAGAATGATCCTCTACAGTAAAGAGGCCAACTCCCAACTTCAAAGGGAAGAGATCGACCTACTTCCAGAAATCCGAGAAAGAGCTCGAATCAGGGAAGAGGCGTTAAAGCGTCATATGGCCTCAAGATACAATCGAAAGGTAGTACAGCGAAGTTTTGCCAACAACGACCTCATCCTAATCCAAAATAATATTGGAACAAGTCGACCTGGAGAGGGGAAGCTAGCGGCTAACTGGAAAGGACCCTACCGAGTCACAGAGGTACTGGAAAAAGGCTACTACAGGGTGTTCGAACTCGAAAGGCGAGAGCTACCAAGGTCGTGGCACACTTGCAACTTAAGAAGTTATTATAGTTAGGAGGTAATAAAAGATCTTAGGTCAAAGGTGCAGTCTTTTTTCTGAAAAGATTTTTTAATGAGCCACCAAGCCAAGATCTACAAAACTGTCTGAATTAAAAGGGTAAGCACCTACATGTATATGTTTTTCCTATA
This sequence comes from Arachis hypogaea, assembly GCF_003086295.3. Classification (NCBI taxonomy): domain Eukaryota; kingdom Viridiplantae; phylum Streptophyta; class Magnoliopsida; order Fabales; family Fabaceae; genus Arachis; species Arachis hypogaea. The sequence goes on along the minus strand of NC_092041.1, from coordinate 41,134,736 downwards.
TGTCTACTTTCTATTTGAATGAAACTTTTCAGATTTTTTCTACAAAGCCTCTCTACAGGTTGGGAAGGTAAAAAACAAATTCACTGTCCGATCACGATGAAAACCGAATTCATCATCTGATTTCAACAAAGATTGGCAAAAGTGAAAACCAAATTCACTGCTCGATCAAGACAAAGCTACAGGTCGGCAAGGTGAAAATCAAATTCACCGCCCGATCATGACAAATTTGACAAAGTTATAAAAAGTAATCCATAAGCTGAGGCCTGGCCAGCCCTGATTAAAAATGGATTACTAGAAATAACTTAGAAGGGACCGACATGAAGAAGTCGGACCAATCAACCAAAGCGACAAAAGTTATAAAAAGTAATCCATAGAAAGAGGCCTGACAAGGTCTGAGAAAAAATGGATTGCTAAAAATAACTAAGGATGGACCGACATGAAAAGGTCGGACGAATCGACCAAAGCGACAAAAAGTTATAAAAAGTAATCCATAGGAAGAGGCCTAACGAGGTCTGAGAAAAAATGGATTGCTAGAAATAACTTGGGATGGACCGACATGAAGAAGTCGGACCAGACTGATCAAAGCGACAAAAAGTTATAAAAAGTAACCCATAAGCTGAGGCCTGACTAGCCCTGAATAAAAAATGGATTACTAGAAATAACTTAGAAGGGACAGACGTGAAGAAGTCAGCCCAAGCCGATTAAAGCTATAGAGTTATAAAAAGTAAATCCATAAAAAAGAGAGATCCGGTGAGGTCTAATTAAAAATGGATTGCTAGAAATAACTCGAGAAGGTTCGTCAAAAGAAACTGACCAACAGAAGGCTTGCGCTAAAAGGGACACAACTCAACCCAAAAAGCCACGACCTCACCAAAATCGCCCTTACAAGTATTCTATCAGAATGCTAAAAAGGATATACGAACGAAGCAAACCTCAAAGGTCGCTTCGGCTAAAGCAGCAAGTAAACAAACACAAAGGAAATCAAAAGAGGTCAGACAGCGAGACTCCAACACTCTAAAGATCCCAAGAAGTGCCAAAAGTTGCAAACAAACATACCAAGAAGAAACAAGCGCTACTATAATAAAGACTAAGAAGGCCACGCAAAAAGTCGACCTCAAAAGTTTAAAAGCATTTGCTTTCTAAATAAAATTGCTAAAGAAAAGCAACTAAAATGTCAAAGTCAAATAACTACGAGCGACAAAAACTAGAGTTCAAAAGCCCACAGGTCAGGCTATACAAAATACATCAAAGAAAAAATCATCAAGGGTCCAGGTTTTCCTCAACAGCGGCATCTTGAGTCGGTGAGGGAAGTATGATCTTCGTAGGGATTGCATCTATAGTACCATCCTTGCGAGTTAAGATCTGCACATCAGGATCAGACTCAGGTTGGCTGACCTCAGTAGTTGGAGTAGAAGAAGTCGAGGCAGCAGAAGCTTTGGCTGATGGAGCAGGAGGAGGATCTATATCTGCATCATCGTCATCTGGGGCAGGGACGATCTTACCATCCTCTACAATATTGTCCAAACTGAAGAGAGTCAGGTCGAGCTTGGGCGCTAGAACTTGGACCAGAGACTTTAAGTTCTCATAAGCGTCAGTCAAACTGCCCTTGAGATGGCCCTGAAGCTCAGTATAATCATCCTGAACAGAATTCAACCTCTCTCTGGCCTCCATCAGCTCGCCATAAGTACGGACATAGCTCTCCTTATGCTTCTGCGCCATCTCTTCAGCCAGAGTTGCAGAAGCCACAGCCGCAGTAGCCCGAGCCTTTTCATTCTCCAAGTCAAGCTTCAACTTGATCACTTTGGCGTCCAGCTCACCCTTCAACCCCTTGATCCGGTCAAATTCCAACTTGGCCTCCACCATAAAAGCCTTCATTGCATGAACTGGGATATCTTGAGCAGTTCAGAATAAGGCTGCACCTATGTGTACCATCTTAACACTACTCCAGGTGATGAAATCCAGGTGGTGAAGAATGGACACCTTGTTCATAGGAAGTCGGCCATAAGGGGCGATTTGATTGTCAACAAACCCCACAGCATTAAAGTCAGGGGTGTCGAGATCAAAAGGCTCAACAGTCCTTTGTCTTTTTGGAGGAGGGCCGGCAGTAGGAGAAGAGGTAGCAGCAGAAGTTGAGGGAGGATCAACCAAATGGATCTGAGGAGTAGGGATCACCCTCCTCGGCCCAGAAGTGCTCAAGGCCAGCTTCTTAGGAGGGACCTGAGAAGATCCTTCCCCAGCAGTCTTGGCCGAGATGTTCTGGGCAGCTATAGCTTTCCTCGCCTTCTTAAAGGCCTTCATAGAATACGAAGTCTTCACCATCTCTGAAAAAACAAAAAGGGACCAGCAAAGCCAAGTTATAAATTGGAAGAAAAGGAACAAAATCAACAAGATAAACAAGCAAAACAGAAACAAAAGAAGTCGACAACTACCCAGCTTAGCTCAGAGAAGTGAGGGATCCCCTAAGAACTTCTTGGTATCGAGATTGGGAGGTTGCCCCCAATTTTCCTCCAACACATTTACAAAGGCCTGCTCTACCTCATCTAGCATCTCCCACGAATACCTAGATATCACAACATTCTTTTGCCAACATAGGGGGAAGGCAGGTTCATTATTCGCCTCCAAGAAAAAAGGTTGAGCTCCTTCAACAGCTCGGTCCTTGAAGTAGTAATTCTTAAAGTCCCTAAAGGACTCATCATACATAGAAAACACCTTCTTTCCTTGGGCAGATCGGAAAGAAATCCAACAAGCCTTCTTTTTGCAGAAATCCCAGGTTTAGTCAAAACAAAGAGGTAAAGAAAGAGGGTTTGAGAAGGCCTAACATCCAATTCTTGACTCAACAACTAAAAGATCTTAATGAAGCCCCATGAGTTCGGATGAAGTTGGGATGGAACTACATTACATGACCACAACAAATCGGTCTCGAAGGTGGTAAAAGGAATGGTAATGTTCATTTGGCTAAAAAAGTAGTCATAAGTAAAAAAGAAAGGACGTTCCCCTAGGTCAGAGAAGAAAAACAAACCCTCTCGTCAGGGTCAGGCGCTACCAACTCGTAGTTCTTCTCCTGATACCTACTACTATAGATCTGGTGATGTTTTCTAAGCTGCACGCAGTATTCAGAGTTAACCACTGAAACGCACATCAGGAGAGGGAGTCCAGCCAGTCAGACATGCCCTCGGAGACTTTGAAGGATGTCCCGATAATATTTTTGTGAGAAGACATGGGTCAACTAGTCCTACAGTAAGAAAAAGGAAAATGGGTTACTAAACACACAGCTCAAGCAAATCAAAAGAACAGCTAAGACAAATATGGATACAACTCAAACTAAAACATACAAATGTTAGAAGTCAGGGACAATAGCGAAAGGAAACCCCAGGACTCGCACCAAGGTCCAGAAGCATCCTTTGGAGGCAATAACAGAGTAAGAACTCAGGAAAAATCTACAAGTCTATGCCCAGACATCTCTCAAGCAAGCAAAATAACCTTCCTTCATCAAGTGACACTCCGAAAAGAAAGACACGAATCAAAAAGTCATCAAAATTGCCATTTTTTCACAGTTTATCAGCAAAAGGAACTATCGACACCAAACATGTCAGGCAGAAATCATCAAAGATGCAACCTTTTTTCAAAAACAAGTAGTTCATTATTCCAAAGCTTTAATCAGAGGATACCATCAAAGACAGAAAAAACACTCAAACCCTAAAAAGTATCAACTACCATATCAACAAATGATCAAAAGAACAAAGATTCAATCTTTTCCAGAGGAGAATCAAGTTTCCCAAAAAAAAGCTCAAAGTCAAGCAACATGAAAAGAACAAGCATCAAGGAATAAAGAATGAAGGCAAGAAAATTAACCTATAAAGAAGGCGACGAAGGTCAAAACGATGGCAAAACTACAAATTACTCCTAAATGTAAGGATGGCACGAAGACGTGAAAGCTTGGGAGCAAGAGAATGAAAAGTCACAGACGAGCTAGAAAACGAAAAGAAAGAACTAAAGGGATGTGTTCGTACCCTGGGTCGAGCTGTCCGACCCGGGATGTTCTACAGACAAAGTGACCGACCTCTTCAGGTCAGGACAACCCGACCTCTTCAGGTCAGGACAACCCGACCTCTTCTCAAAGAGCTCGGCCAAGTCACAGAAAAGCCCAAACAAAGGGCCCAAATAGAGGAACACGTCCCAAATCCAAGGGCAGCCCAAAGCCCATAGAGATAAAGGTGGTTCCCTTAAAAGATGACCTCAAAGATAAGATAAAAGATAAGATAAGATAAACTAACTTATCTTATCCAGAGGAGGCCACATCTCACCATTATAAATACACTGGAGCACCCAGGTATAACTCATACTCTGATTCTACTCAATACCTGCTTAATACCCTTGCTAACTTAAGCATCGGAGTCCCTTGCAGGTACCCCCCACCCTCCGGGGACGAAGTATCAGCACCACCACCAAGTCCAACAAGTCGGACACACCAGCTCCGGCCGTCGTACACCTGCCGGACACGTCGGCTCCGACCAACACAGAAGATCTCATCCGAGATCGACCTACAGTTTTAGGTAACCCTCAGAACATTGGCACCGTTGCCGGGGAACCTGGAAGTCATCCCATTAACATGACGGATGACCATGACAACGACCACGATTCAGGTTTGGAAGACAGAACGCCGCATAAAAATGCGGACACGATACTCAAAGATACTCCAAAAACCAACGGAGACAAAAATTCATCAAATATAGGAGTAATAGAAGTACTTCAAAATCGATTGGAGCAACTTGAGAAAGAGGCCCAACATCGATGCGAAAAAGAAGAAGATCTACGCCGGGAGATAAGGCGGCGCCGAGAATTAAAAGATAAGCTTATAAAACTCGAAGCTGATCTCAAAACTAAAGCTACTCGACCATCCACAGAGGATAGCTCTCAGAAAGATCAAGATTCATTCACCAGAGAAATTATGAAAACCAAAATTTCGAAAGATTTCAAGCTTCCGGATATGACTCTATATGACGGTACCTCGGACCCCAACCATCATCTCAGCAACTTCAGAAGTAGAATGTACCTCACTGATGCCTCAGATGCAGTTCGCTGCAAAGCCTTTCCAACAACTCTCACCAAGACAGCCATTAAAATGGTTTGACAACCTACCTCCAAAATCCATCTCGAGTTTCGACGACCTGGCCAAGAAGTTCTTGGCCCGATTTTCCATACAAAAGGACAAAGCCAAACACGCACCTAGCCTACTAGGGATCAAGCAAGGAGATCGGGAGAGCCTTCACAACTACATGGAAAGATTCAACAAAACATGCATGGACATACAAAGTCTTCCAACAGAAGCTGCCATTATGGGCCTCATAAATGGCCTACGAGAAGGACCATTTAGCCAATCTATATCAAAGAGATACCCGACATCCTTAGACGAAGTACAAGAACGGGCACAGAAATACATCAACATGGAGGAAAATTCTCGACTTGGCAAAGCCTCAAGGTTCGGTTCTACCTACCGAGATAAAGAATCCAAGAAAAAGGAGGATCGCTCCGGAGAGAAAATCAAAAAGTATCATAACTATACTCCTCTTAGGGTATCCTTGGCAGATGTTTACAAAGAAGTCTGCCATACAGAGAAAATCCCTCTAGTTCGGCCACTTAAAGGCAAAAGAGGAGGAGGAAATCGGAATGAATACTGTGAATATCACCGACTTCGAGGACATTCCACCAATGAATGCTTCGATTTGAAAAACGTCATAGAAAAACTAGTAAGAGAAGGAAAACTAGATCGGTTTTTGGCTAATCGGGATGACGAACCAAGACAAAGAAGAAGGGATGAGGATGTTGGACGATCTGAACGATCACCTCGCACACCAGAAAGACACGTTCACGTAATACACGGCGGATTTGCTGGAGGAGGAATCCCCAAATCATCTCGCAAGCGACACCTCAAAGAGGTGTACCACGTCGAAGGAAAAAAAGAAGCCCCAGACATCCCAGCAATCACGTTTACCAAGGAAGACGCATCTGGAATCATCTCGGGACACGACGACCCCATGGTCATTATGATCATACTGGCAAACGCAAACCTTCACCGTACACTAATTGACCAGGGAAGCTCTGCCGACATCTTATTCAAAACTGCCTTCGACAAACTCGGCCTAGAAGAAAAAGAGCTAAGAGCATACCCGAACAGCCTGTTTGGACTAGGAGATGCCCCAGTTCAACCGCTGGGATACGTATCGCTGCATACAACCTTCGGGAAGGGGAACTAATCCAAAACACTCAAGATCGACTACATCGTGGTCGACGTAAGCTCAACCTACAATGCCTTAATAGGTCGGACAACGTTAAATCAACTTGGCGCAATAGTTTCAACTCCACATCTATGTATGAAATTCCCAACTGCGGAAGGGATAGCTACAATAAAGGCAGATCAAAAGATGGCACGACGCTGTTATAACGAAAGCCTAAACCTCTGAGGTGAAGGAGGAGAGTTCCACACAATCGAGCTTGGTGGAGTTCAAAGGCGAGAAGAATTCCGACCACGACCCGAAGGAGAAGTAGAAAGAGTCCAGATCGGAGACACCTCGGATAAAACAACTAATATTGGCACGATCCTGAAAAGAGACACAAAGGAATCACTAATACGGTTCCTACGAGATAATGTTGATCTCTTTGCATGGAAAGCTGCCGACATGCCAGGCATTGATCCCGAACTAATGAGCCACAAATCGGTAATCTACCCGGGATCTCGGCTGGTACAACAAAGACGAAGAAAACTCGGACCAGAACGAGCTCAAGTTGTAGAAGAACAAGTACAGGCGCTACTAGAGGCCAGGTTCATAAGGGAAGTCAAATACCCACTATGGCTAGCAAACGTCGTCTTGGTGAAAAAGTCAAAAGGGAAGTGGCAAATGTGCACCGACTACACCGACCTCAACAAAGCCTGCCCAAAAGACCCTTACCCATTCCCAAGCATCGACGCTCTAGTAGATGCTTCATCAGGATATAAGTATCTCTCGTTCATGGACGTGTATTCAGGGTACAACCAAATCCCCATGTATCCGCCAGATCAAGAAAAGACCTCGTTCCTAACGCCGAAAGCAAACTACTATTACGTTGTGATGCCTTTCGGTCTCAAGAACGCAGGAGCTACTTATCAAAGGCTAATGAATAAAGTTCTCTCAGATCACATCGGGAAAACCATGGAAGTTTATGTAGACAATATGTTGATAAAGACACAAAGCGAAGATACATTATTATCCGACCTGGCTCAAGTATTTTACACTATCAGGAAACACGACATGCGGCTCAATCCCGCAAAATGCACCTTCGCAGTAGAAGCAGGCAAATTCTTGGGCTTCATGCTCACACAAAGGGGGATTGAAGCAAATCCAGACAAGTGTCAAGCCATACTCAATATGAAGAGCCCAACTTGTATCAAAGAAGTACAACAACTCAACGGGAGGCTGGCCGCTCTATCCCGATTCTTAGCAGGAGCTGCGATAAGATCTCTTCCCTTCTATGCTACTTTAAGAAAGGGAAAACAATTCGAATGGACAACAGAATATGAGCAAGCCTTCCGAGACTTCAAAGAGTTCTTAGGACGGCCACCTATCCTATCTCGGCCACGAGAAGGAGAACCGCTCATATTATATCTCACAGTAGAGAGCCGGGCAATAGCCTCAGCACTAGTCAGAGAAGACGAACATGGGCAAAAACCCGTCTACTTCATCAGCAAAGCGCTACAGGGATCTGAGCTGAACTACCAGAAAATAGAAAAGTTTGCCTACGCTCTGATCCTCACACCCCGGCGGCTTCGCCCATATTTCCAAGTGCATACCATTAAAGTTCGAACCAACCAACCCATAAAAGGGATATTGCAAAAAACAGATCTAGCAAGAAGAATTCTACAATGGGCAATTGAGTTGTCTGAGTTCAACCTCCAATACGAGGCGCGGACAGCCATCAAATCACAACACCTGGCCGACTTCATCGCAGAATTCACAGACACCCCGGAAATCCCCATAGAATGGAACATATACGTGGACGGATCCTCGAATAAAACAGGAAGCGGTGCGGGCGTGATAATCTAAAGCAACCTAGGAACTCAACTTGAGCTCTTCCTTAAATTCGGATTCCCGGCCTCGAACAACCAGGCAGAATACGAAGCACTATTAGCAGGTTTGAAGCTGGCTAGGGAGGTTGGAGCTCGGAAACTCAACATCTACAGTGACTCACAAGTCATCACCTCACAAATAACAGGAAGCTACCAAGCGAAAGATCCGACCATGAAAAAATATTTGGATAAAACCAAAGAATAGCTCGGACAACTCGGGGAATATAGGATCTATCACATACCTCGTGAGCAAAATGCCCGAGCTGACGCCCTTTCAAAATTAGCCAGCACCAAACCAGGGGGCAACAACAGAAGCCTCATCCAGGAGATACTACAGAACCCGTCAATAGCGGAAGAAGAAAAAATCCTAGCCATAATAGGTCGGGATCAAGGATGGATGACCCCCATAATAAACTACCTCAAAACAGAAGCACTCCCTACAGATAAAAAGGAGGCAAAGAGGCTGAAAAGGGAGGCACAGTACTACACTCTACACCTTTACTAAAATGCGTACCGACTTCTAACACAAAGGAAGTCTTGGAGGAAGTGCACAGCGGCATTTGTGGTAATCATCTTGGAGCGCAAGCTCTCACAAAAAAAGTACTCCGGGCGGGATTCTATTGGCCAACTCTACAAAAGAAGGCTACATAATTTGTGAGGACATGCCCACCATGCCAGAAGCATGCCAACTTTCACATTGCTCCACCAGAAAAGCTCATCAGCGTGACCTCACCCTGGCCATTTGCGAAATGGGGACTCGACCTTCTCGGACCCTTCCCACAGGGATCGGGACAAGTAAAATTCCTCATAGTAGGAGTAGACTATTTCACAAAATGGATCGAGGCAGAACCCCTAGCCAACGCCACCGCCAAAAAAGTCGAAAATTCCTATATAGGAACATTATTACGAGGTTCGGAATACCATACTCCATCACCACGGACAACGGTACCCAATTTACAGATGCAGGCTTCAGAAAACTGGTGGCCGACTTGAACATAAAACACCAGTTTACCTCCGTTGAACATCCCCAAGCCAATGGACAAGCCGAAGCGGCCAACAAAGTCATATTGGCCGAACTAAAGCGGAGGCTACAAGAAGCAAAGGGAGCTTGGGCCGAGGAACTTCCACAAGTCCTATGGGCGTATCGAACAACACCCCATTCTACTACAAACGAATCACCATTCCGACTAGCATACGGAGCGAAGGCAATGATTCCGATAGAAATCGAGGAAGGATCTCCCCGAGTAGTCCACTACAATAAACGAGCAAACTCCCAACTTCAGAGAGAAGAGCTCGACTTGTTACCCGAAATCCAAGAAAGAGCTCGGATCAGGGAAGAAGCTCTAAAACGCCGAATGGCTTCCAAATATAATCAAAAGGTAGTGCCGAGAAGTTTTGCAGAGAATGATCTCTTCCTAATCTGGAATGACATTGGAACAACTCGACCCGGAGAAGGGAAGCTAGCAGCAAACTGGAAAGGACCCTATCGAGTCATAGAAGTACTTAGGAAGGGCTACTACAGACTGTCCGAGCTTGAGGGACGAGAGCTTCCCCGATTGTGGCACGCCTGCAACCTAAGAAGGTACTACAGTTAGAAAAGGTCAAGGATCTCACTAAATGGATGCGCTCTTTTTCCTGAAAAGGTTTTTTAATGAGGCACCATGTGGAGATCTAGATCATGCCCGACTTAAAGGATAAGAAAATTTCCACATGTATATATTTGCATTTTTTCTTTGAATAAAGTTTATTTAGATATTCCACAAGAGTCCAAGACGCATTAATCTGAAGTATTCATCGTCCGATTATAAAGCAATAGGTCAGCAGAAAGTGAAAAACAAATTCACTGCCTGACCACGATAAAGATAATCGTCCGATAAAGGTGAAAACGCGATTCACCCAAAGGACGATCTAAAGATGCCAACCATTTTCTACAAATCGGAAAAGATGAACACAGAATAATGTAAGAAGTTATCGAAAGCAATCCAAAAAAGAACCTGACGAGGTCTTACGGATAGCTAATATAATAACTTAAAGACTGGGCGACGTGCGGAAGTCGGACCAAGTCAACCCAAGTTATAAGTAAACCCTGGAAAGAGGTCTGGCCAACCCTATTAAAGAGGATTACTTTAACTTAGAAGGGCCCGACATAATAAAGTCTGCCCAAAATGAAAAGTTATACAAGTAGTCCCTAAAAGAGATCTGACAAAGATCCAAGAAAGAGGACTACGAAAAATAACTTAAAGGAGACCGATACAACCAAGTCGTACTCCTATCACTAAAAAAGTTATACAAGTAGTCCCTGAAAGAGATCTGACAAAGATCCAAGAAAGAGGACTACGAAAAATAACTTAAAGGAGACCGATACAACCAAGTCAGACTCCTATCACTAAAAAAGTTATACAAGTAGTCCCTGAAAGAGATCTGACAAAGATCCAAGAAAGAGGACTACGAAAAATAACTTAAAGGAGACCGATACAACCAAGTCGGACTCCTATCCCTAAAAAAGTTATACAAGTAGTCCCTGAAAGAGATCTGACAAAGATCCAAGAAAGAGGACTACGAAAAATGACTTAAAGGAGACCGATACAACCAAGTCGGACTCCTATCACTAAAAAAGTTATACAAGTAGTCCCTGAAAGAGATCTGACAAAGATCCAAGGGAGGACTACGAAAAATAACTTAAAGGAGACCGATACAACCAAGTCAGACTCCTATCACTAAAAAAGTTATACAAGGAGTCCCTGAAAGAGATCTGACAAAGATCCAAGAAAGAGGACAACGAAAAATAACTTAAAGGAGACCAACACAACCAAGTCGGACTCCTATCACTAAACAAGTTGTAAAAGTAATCCCTGAAAGAGACCTAACAAAAGTCCAAGAAAGAGGATTACAAAAACAACTTAGAAGAGATCAACCTAACGAAGTCGGTCTCCTACGGAACAAGTTGTAAAAGTAATCCCTGAAAGAGACCTAAAAGGTCCAAGAAAGAGGATTACAAAAACAACTCAGAAAAGATCGACCTAACGAAGTCGGTCTCCCACAAAAATAAGTTATGAAAGTAATCCCTGACAAAAGGTCCGGGAACGAGGATTACAAAAATAACTTAGAAGGGGACCAACATAAAGAAATCGATTATGAGGTACTAAAAATACAAACAAGAGCGAGGAAACCGAGAAACAAGTCGGACCCCCATAGGCACGGCCTCAAAAGGATCCAAGCTACAAACGATAAGCACGAAAACAACCTAAAGAGGCCAGACAGCAAAATTTCAAAAGATATCATGAATAATACGATAAAGCTTCAAGAGGTCACCACAAACCAGCCTCGGAAGCTACTTTTGTTTTTCAAAAAAAAGTTGCAAGGCAGACAACTAGAAGCGTCAAGAAGAACAAACAAAACAAAGTTCAAAAGACCACAAACCGGCCTATTTACACAAAATATCCAGAAAAAGATCAGCTAAAGATCGGGAGCTTTCCCGGCAGCATCAGTATGGGGAGAAGGAGGACGAGTCTGAAGGGGCACAGTATCTACGGTCCCATCCTCCCGGTTCAGAATCTGGCATTCCGGATCAGATGTAACAGGGGGAACAGAGGAGGTCGACACCTTAAGAGAAGGCACGGGGGGAGGATCAGTCTCATCATCATCCTGGTCATCAGGGACAATCTTACCATCTCTCACGACATTGTCCAGGCTGATAAGAGTCAGGTCGACATCAGGAGCAACAACCCGGAACTGCTCCATCAGGTTCTCGGAGGCAGCAGTTACGCTATCCACAAGGTGACCCTGAAGCTCACCATAATTAACCCGAGCTGTTTCCAAATCCTCCCGAAGATGCATCAATTCCCTATAAGTCGAGACATAGCTATCCTTATGTTTCAATGCCATGTCTTCGGCCAGCTTCAAAGAAGCAGCAAGGGCAATAGAGTTGGCCTTCTCACCTTCCAGCTCCTTCTCCACCTTCGCCAACTTTACCTCCAACTCCTCCTTCAGACCCTTGATTCGATCAAATTCCGACTTGGCCTCTTCCATAAAGGACTTTGTGGCATGAATCGGAATCCCCTGAACTGTCCGGAATATAGCCGCACCCATATGAGCCATCTTCACACTATTTTTAGTGATAAAATCCAAATGCCGAAGAAGAGACATGTCGTCCATGGAAAGCTCATCATAGGGGGCAATTTGCTGGTCAACAAACTCAATGGAATCAAAGTCTAGGGCATCCAAGTTAAAAGGCTCGAATGTTTTTTGCTTTTTCAAAGGTGGGGCACCAGAAGCAGCAGTAGAAATCTGAGGAGGATCGACCTGATAAAACTGGGGAGTAGGAATTACTTTCCTCGGCCGAAGGGAACTCGACACAGGGGGCTTCACAGGGACCTGTGAAGATCCCTCGCCGGCCACCTTGGCCGAGATGTTCAGAGCAGCAGTTGCCTTCTTTTCCCTTTTGAAGGCCTTCATAGAGGCATTGTTCTTTGACATCTCTACAAACACAAAAACAGCCACGACAAAGAGTTACAAAAGAAGAAGAAAAGGAAATAAGTATAGAAACAAGTCAGACAAATAGACAAATAAATACCCAAAGCAGTCCGAACCAAGGACGGATTAGTCAAAAATCTTTTTGTATCAAGATGAGGTGGTTTTCCCCAGAGATCCTCAAGAACAACTACAAAAGCGCGTTCGACATCATCAAGCATCTCCCAAGTATAGCGAGACACTCTTACATCCTTCTGCCACTCTAGAGGGAAGGAGGGCTCGTCATTTTCATCAAGAAAAAAGGGGTGGGCCCCCTCAACAGCTCGAACTCTAAAGAAGTAGTTCTTGAAGTCCTTAAAGGACTCATCATACATTGCAACACTTTATGGCCCTGGACGGACCGGAAAGAAACCCAAGAAGCTTTCTTTTTTGAAGAACCGCCAGGTTTGACAGAAACAAACAAGTGAAGAAACAGAGTCTGGGAAGGTGTTACATCTAGTTCATGACAGAGAATTTGAAAAATTTTAATAAAACCCCAGGAATTTGGGTGAAGCTGGGATGGAGCTATATTACACAACCACAACTGGTCGGTTTCAAAAGCAGTAAAAGGAAAAGTAACATTCAACTGGCTGAAAAAGTATTCATAGGCATAAAAGAAGGGACACTCCCTCTCAATGGCGGTCGTAAAGCAAACCCTCTCATCAGAATCAGGAGCAACAAGCTCGTAATCCCCCTCATGAGCATCGTTACCACAAATCCTATGACGCTTCCTCAGCTCTGTGCAAAATTCAGCATCCACAACGGAAACACACAACAAAACAAGGGAGTCCAACCAATCGGACATCCCCTCGGGAACTCTGGAAGACATCTCTACAATGTTATTGCGAGAAGACATAAGGCCAACTAAATCCTACAAGTAAGAAAAAAGATAGGGGTTACTACAAATATCTCGGATAGGGAGAAAACAACTCGGTCAATACTTCTCAGATGATGAAACCACGAAAAGGAAAACCCCAAGACTCAAACCAAAGTCCTGGGGCATCCTTTGGAGGCAGCAATAAAGCAGGGTTTTCAGAAATACTCTACAGATCACATCCCAAGCATTTCTCAAAAAGGATTCAAAAACAACAAGCGCTTTTCATCAAAGAAAAAACACAGCAAATCATTACAAAGCCTACCAAACAAAAACATTCCCAAAGCAACAAAGCATGGGACCATTAAAGATGCAACCTTTTTGAAAAAGATTAGACAGGAAGCAATCTCCAAAAGTAAGAAATAGATACGGATCTTCTACCAGTACCAAAAGCAACCAGAAAGCAACAGTAAAACCCCAGAAAGCCTCAACAAAAATTCCAAGAAAAACCACAAGAAGGAAGATAAGAAAAGCATATCACAGCAACCAGTAAAAGATCGCAAAAAGATCCAAACTTTCAAACATGAAAAACTAGAACATTCACCAAAATTAAAGACGAATCTACGGAAAAAGCAAGAAAAGCTAGTACCAACCTGGAAAAGAGCAACAAGCTTCAAAGAGGGAAGACGAAATCTGGAAATGCCTTCTCATGAAGAATGCGAACAAAAGTAAATGTCGTAGGAACCAATGCAAGATCCCAAGTGCCAGAGAACACCAAATGATGCCACAACAAAAGGAAAACAGAAGTACAGAAGCAGAGAGTGGAAAGAACTGGGAAAAGAAGTTACGAAAGAGCAAAGGAGAGAAACCGTTTTAAGGATTTTTCAAAATCAAAAGTAAAGAGCCTAGGAGAAACGGGGCAATTAATGCTCAAAATTAAAAGCATTAAACCCTTGCACGTTCCCAAAAAAGCGCCGGTATAAAAGCGTGCGTTTTCTAGTGGAGAACGTTCTACATTCAAAAGCTGATACAAAGAAATCCACAAAATGCTTGAGTTCGGCTTCACCAAAGAAGGATCGAAGTCAAAGACTCGGCCTCAAAAAAGAAGACCGAGCTCAAGCAGGGGCATTGTTCATACCCTGGGTCGAGCTGTCCGACCCGGGATATTCTACAGACAAAGTGACTGACCTCTTCAGGTCAGGACAACCCGACCTCTTCAGGTCAGGACAACCCGACCTCTTCTCAAAGAGCTCGGCCAAGTCACAGAAAAGCCCAAACAAAGGGCCCAAATAGAGGAACACGTCCCAAATACAAGGGCAGCCTAAAGCCCATAGAGATAAAGGCGGTTCCCTTAAAAGATGACCTCAAAGATATAAAAGATAAGATAAGATAAACTAATTTATCTTATCCACAGGAGGCCACATCTCACCATTATAAATACACTGGAGCACCCAGGTATAACTCATACTCTGATTCTACTCAATACCTGCTTAATACCCTTGCTAACTTAAGCATCAGAGTCCCTTGCAGGTACCCCTCACCCTCCGGGGACGAAGGATCAGCACCACCACCAAGTCCAACAAGTCGGACACACCAGCTCCGGCCGTCGTACACCTGCCGGACACGTCGGCTCCGACCAACACAGAAGATCTCATCCGAGATCGACCTACAGTTTCAGGTAACCCTCGGAATAGGATGGCACTTTTAAAAATTAAAAAATAAAATGAGGAAGAGGGAAGAAGGAAACGGCAAAAGGGAATTAATGAGTTCTTAAAAGCCATCACACGTTCCCTAGGAAAGCGCAACGCACGATGAAGTTAAAAGAGTGAGAAAACATTCTGCATTTAAAACCACTAATAGGAAGTTCTACCAACGAAGACCTACAAAAAGTGCTCGAGCTCGGCTTCTCTGAAAGGATCGAAGTCTAAAGGACTCAACCTTTAAAAGGAAAAGCCGTACTCAAGCAGGGGCACTGTTCATGCCCTGGCTCGAGCTGTACGACCCGGGCTGAGTTGACCGACCTCTTCAGGTCCGGACTACCC
Organism: Arachis hypogaea; assembly: GCF_003086295.3. Classification (NCBI taxonomy): domain Eukaryota; kingdom Viridiplantae; phylum Streptophyta; class Magnoliopsida; order Fabales; family Fabaceae; genus Arachis; species Arachis hypogaea. Next base: position 41,119,270 of record NC_092041.1, on the reverse strand, counting down.
GATCTATTCTCAAAGAGATTGGACAAATCAACCAGAGGAGCCTAAAGAAGGCCCAAATGGAGGAACCCATCCCAAATCTAAAGGCAGCCAAGGCCTAGAAAGATCAGGCGATTCCCCTTAAAAATTAGATAACGCCACTCAAAGATAAAGATAAGATAACCATCTTATCTCCAGAAAAGGTCACTATACAAACATTATAAATACACTAGAGCACCCAGGTATAACTCATACTCTGATTCTACTAAAAACCTACTTAAAGCCTGTTCATACCCTGCGTCGAGCTGTCCAACCCGGGATGTTCTACCGACAAAGCAACCGACCTCTTCAGGTCAGAACAATCCGACCTCTTCTCAAAGAGCTCGGCCAAACTACCAGGAAAGCCCAATAAAGGGCCCAAATAAAGGAACATGACCCGAATCCAAGGGCAGCCCAAGCATATAGAGATAAAGGCGGTTCCCTTAAAATAAGATGGCCTCACTCGAAGATAAAGATAAGATAAGATAACTAACTTATCTTATCTAAGGAAGGTCTCTCCACACCATTATAAATACACTGGAGCACCCAGGTATAACTCATACTCTGATTCTAATCAATACCTGCTTAATACCCTTGCTAACTTAAGCATTGAAGTCCCATGCAGGTACCCCCCAACCTTTGGGAACGAAGGATCAGCACCACCACCAAGTCCAACAAGTCAGACACGGCGGCTCCAGCCACCATCATCAAGTCAGACACAACAGCTCCGACCAGTACAGAAGATCTCATCCGAGATCGACCTACAGTTTCAAGTAACCCTCGGAACATTGGCGTTGTTGCCGGGGACCCTGGAAGTCATCCCATTGTCATGGCGGTTGACCATGATAACGACCACAATTCAGACCTAGAGGATAGAACGCCGCACAAAAATACGACACTACACCAAATGATACTTCCCAACTTAACAAAAGGAATTCAAATGCGGGAGCCATGGAGACACTTCAAGACTGTTTAAAACAACTTGAAGAAGAAGCCCTACATCAACGAGAGGCTGAGAAAGACCTATAGAAGGAAATAAGGTGGTGTCGGGAATTGGAGGACAAACTCCTAAAACTCGAAGCTGATCTCAAGACCAAAGCCAACCGATCCCCTCATGAAGATAGCTCCCGCAAGGAACAAGATCCATTCACCAAGGAGATCATGAAGACCAAAATCCCAAAAGACTTTAAACTCCCAGATATGACTTTGTACGACGGCACTACAGATCCCGTCCATCATCTCAGCAATTTCAGAAGTAGAATGTACCTCACCGACGCCTCAGATGCAGTTCGTTGCAAAGCCTTTCCGACTACTTTAACAAAGATGGCAATTAGGTGCTTCGACAATTTACCTCCTAGGTCCATCTCGAGTTTCGACGACTTGGCCAAGAAGTTTTCGGCCAGATTGTCCATCCAAAAAGATAAGGCTAAGCATGCCTTAAGTCTATTAGGAATCAGGCAAGGAGAACGGGAAAGTCTTCGCAACTACATGGAAAGATTCAACAAAACGTGCCTGGATATACAGAGCCTACCAACCGAGGCTGCCATTATGGGCCTCATCAATGGCTTACGAGAGGGACCTTTTAGCCAGTCTATATCGAAGAAATAACCCGCATCTCTAAACAAAGTGCAAGAACGAGCAAAGAAGTACATCAACATGGAGGAAAACTCTCGACTATGAGAGACCCCAAAATCCAGATTCACCTCCCGGGATAAGAACAAATAGCACAAAAAGAAGGAAGATCGACATGGAGAAAAAATAAAAAAGTATCACAATTACACCCCTCTTCGGGTGTCCCTTGTGGATGTCTACAGAGAGGTTTGCCACACTGAAAAAATACCTCCAGCTCAACCACTCAAAGGCAAAAAAGGAGGAGGAAATCGGGGCGAATATTGTGAGTATCATCGCATCTGTGGGCACCACACCAACGAATGTTTTAACTTAAAAAATGTTATAGAAAAGCTAGTAAGAGAAGGGAAGCTAGATTAGTATCTGGCCAGCTAGGACGATGAGCAAAGAAAAAGAAGAAGGGAAGAAGACGTCGGACGAAACGAGCAGTCACCTCGCACACCAGAAAAACACGTCCACATGATACACGGCAGATTTGCGGGAGGAGGAGTCTCCAAATCATCTCGCAAAAGATATCTTAAAGACGTATATCATGTCGAGGGGAAGGAGGAAGCACCCGACATTATCGCGATTACCTTCACCAGAGAAGACACATCCGGTATAATCTCAGGATACGACGATCCCAAGGTCATCACTGTTATACTGGCAAATGCAAATCTCCACCGCACACTGATAGACCAAGGGAGTTATGCCGACATCTTGTTCAAAGCTGCCTTTAACAAGCTCGGCTTGGAAGAAAAAGAACTCAGAGCATATCTGAACAGCCTGTTCGGACTAGGAGACACCCCGATTTAACCACTCAGATACATCTCGCTATACACAACCTTTGGAAAAGGATACCAGTCAAGAACACTCAAAATAGATTACATCGTGGACGACGTAAGTTCAGCCTACAACGCCTTAATAGGTCGGACAACATTGAATCAGCTCGGCGCCATAGTCTCGACCCCGCATCTATGCATAAAATTCCCAACTGCAGAAGGGATAGCTACAATAAAGGCAGATCATAAGACGGCGCGCCGCTGTTACCATGAAAGTTTAAACCTCAGAAGCAGAGGAGAAGAATTCCACACAATCGAACTCGGCGGAGTTCAGAGGCGGGAAGAACTCTGCCCATAACCCGAAGGTGAAATAGAAAAAGTCCAGATTGGGGACACCTCGGACCAAACGACCAATACTTCACAAGTCATGTTAATTTGTTGACCAACAATGTCTCGACCCTTTACTACCAGAGCGTTGTAAATATTTGGCATCTTCCCTTGAGGGAAAGCTACATCCAATACCGGACCTATTATTTGGTCGATACGTCCCAGGTTTTTTTTTCAAGCACAGAAATCTCAGGACCAGAAGTGGTAGGATTTATTCTCATATTTTAATATATCCTTTTTTTTAGTTTTAGTTAGATTAGAAGATTTTTGAAATCAAATTCAAAAAAATGCTTGATAACAAAGCAAAGTAAGTTGATCAGTTAATTAAATAGAAATAATAAAATAATAAATCGAAGTTAGTACTCTAGTTTGTACCATCCAAACAATTCAATTGTTTAATGTACTGCCTCCATTGCAATGGTTGAATTTTTCAACTTCAACCAAATGATTTCATATTTTTTTCTTTCTTTTTTACGGTACAATCTTAAAAGGAGACATAAAAGAATCACTCATACAATTCTTATGAGACAACGTCGACCTCTTTGCGTGGAAGGCCGTAGATATACCAGGCATAGACCCCAAGTTAATGTGCCACAAACTAGCAGTCTACCCAGGATCTCGGCCAGTACAACAGAGGCATAGAAAGCTCAGACCAGAACGCTCTCAAGCTGTGGAAGAGCAGATACAAGCTTTACTGGAGGCAGGGTTCATAAGAGAAGTCAAATACCTACTATGGTTGGCCAACGTCGTCTTGGTGAAGAAATCAAACGGGAAGTGGCGAATGTGCACCGACTACACTGATCTCAACAAAGCTTGCCTAAACGATCCTTGTCCACTCCCAAGTATCGACGCTCTGGTAAATGCCTCCTCCAGATATAAATACCTCTCATTTATGGACGCATACTCGGGATACAATCAAATCCCAATGTATCCACCCGACCAAGAAAAAACTTCCTTCTTGACCCCAAAATCAAACTACTGCTACATCATCATGCCTTTTGGTCATAAAAATACGGGAGCTAATTATCAGAGATTAATGAATAAGGTCTTTTTGGATCACATCAGAAAAATCATGGAAGTCTACGTGGACGATATGCTGATAAAGACACAAAATGAAGAGATGCTACTGTCCAATCTGACCAATGTATTCGACACTATAATACAGCATGGCATGCGACTCAATCTTATAAAATTCACCTTCGCAGTAGAAATTGGCAAATTCTTGGGTTTCATGCTCACACAAAGAGGAATCGAAGCGAACTCGGACAAATGCCGGGCCATACTCGATATGAAGAGTCCGACTTGCATCAAAGAGGTACAACAACTCAACGGGAGGTTAGCAGCCTTGTCCAGATTTCTAGCCGGATCAGCAATAAAATCCCTTCCCTTCTACGCCATTCTAAGGAAGGGAAAGAAGTTTGAATGGACAACAGAGTGCGAGCAAGCCTTCCAAGATTTCAAAAAGTTCCTGGGATAGCCACCTATCCTAAGTCGGCCACGGGAAGGAAAACCACTTGTATTGTACCTTGCAGTAGGAAGTCGGGCAGTGGCCTCAGCACTAGTCTGAGAAGACGACAGTAGACAACAACCTGTATACTTCATCAGTAAAGCATTACAAGGAGCCAAGCTGAACTACCAAAAAATAGAAAAGTTTGCCTACACTCTCATACTAACATCTAGACGACTCCGTCCATACTTCCAAGCCCACACCATTAGGGTTCGAACGAACCAGCCCATAAAAGGGATTTTACAGAAAACAGACCTGGCGGGCAGAATTTTGCAATGGGCAGTCGAGTTATCCGAATTTGATCTTCACTATGAAGCTCGAATAGCCATCAAATCACAATACCTGGCCGACTTCATTGCAGAATTTACAGACACACCGAAAATCCCCACAGAATGGAATCTCTACGGACGGTTCCTCAAATAAAACCAGAAGTGGCGTAGGTGTGATAATTGAAAGCGACCAAGGAACCCAAATCAAACTCTCCCTTAAATTCGGGTTCCCTGCCTCAAACAACCAAGCGGAATATGAGGCACTGCTAGCAGGTTTGAAGCTGGCTAAGGAGGTTGGAGCTCAAAAGCTTATCGTCTTCAGCGACTCATAGGTAGTCACTTTGCAAATAGCAGGAAGCTACCAAGCCAAGGATCCCACCATGAAAAAATACTTGGACAAAACCAGAGAACAGCTCGGACAAATCGGAAAATATGAGATCTGTCACATACCCCGAGAACAGAATGCCCGAGCTGATGCACTCTCAAACCTGGCCAGCACCAAACCAGGGGGCAACAATAGAAGCCTAATCCAAGAAAGTCTACAGAATCCATCAATCTCGAAAGAAGAAAAAATCCTGGGCATAACAGGTTAGGATCAAGGATGGATGATTCCCATAATTAACTACCTCAAAACAGAAGCACTCCCCACAGAGGAAAAAGAGGCAAAGAGGTTGAAACGGGAGGCACAATACTACACTATCATAAACAATACTCTATACAAAAGAGGGATTTCAATACCATTGTTAAAATGCGTACCAACTTCTAGCACAAAGGAAGTTCTAGAAGAAATACACAGTGGCATTTGTGGCAATCACCTCGGAGCGCAAGCACTTACAAAAAAGTACTTCGGGCAGGGTTTTATTGGCCAACCCTACAAAAGGAAGCCACAGAGTTCGTAAAGACATGTCCATCATGCCAGAAACATGCCAACTTTCACATCTCCCCACCAGAGGAACTCATCAGCGTGACCTCACCTTGGCCATTCGCAAAATGAGGACTCGATCTTCTTGGACCCTTCCCTCAGGGATCGGGACAAGTTAAATTCCTCATAGTAGGGATAGACTATTTCACAAAGTGGATCGAGGCAGAACCCCTAGCTAATGCCACTGCTCAAAGAAGCCAAAAATTCTTATATAGAAACATTGTCACAAGGTTCGTGGTTCCATATTTTATCACCGCAGACAATGGTTCCCAGTTCACAGATGCGGGCTTCAGAAAGCTAGCGGCCGACTTGAACATAAAACAATAATTCACTTCCGTAGAACATCTGATGCCAAGGCATCTTAGGCTAGTTTCACTAGCCTTTTTCTTTTATTTTTAGTTGCTTTATGCATTTTCTTGAGCCTTAAGTAATCATTTGGGCCAAATAGTCATGCTTGTCTTAAATCATTCAAACATGAAGATTTTGATGCAAATTCCATGAGTTTTTAGTTATATTACTTGAATGCTATGAATGGAAGAATTCTCATGAATTTTTGCAAGACTTTGATGCAATTGTGTGGATGATTTCAGGGAAGAAGAGGATAGGCAAGGAAGCAACAAAATCAATAAAGGAAGCTTGAAGATCACATGTGGAGTACAATGTTGAAAGTGGCGTTTAACCTCCAGTTTAACCTTAAACTGGAAGTTAAACGCCAGAATAAGGAAGGCACCAAATGCTGAAAGTGGCGTTTAACCTTCAGTTTAAGGTTAAACTGAAGGTTAAACGCCAGAATCATGAAAGCTGAGAAAAGAGGAAACTGGCGTTTAACCTCCAGTTTAACCTCAAACTGAAGGTTAAACGCCAGAATGAGAATGGCACCAAGGGAGTGATTCCACGTTTAACCTCCAGTTTGACCTCAAACTGGAGGTTAAACGTGTTCGAACCATATTATGCACCAGGAAGCCATTTCCACGTTTAAGCTCCAGTTTGACCTCAAACTGGAGCTTAAACGTGTTCGGCGTTTTACCCTCCAGGAAGCATTCCACGTTTAAGCTCCAGTTTAACCTTAAACTGGAGCTTAAACGTGTTATATGGAACAGCTTGACCATGCCTTCTTCAATCATAAATAACTTGAGCTACAAAACTCCAAATGAGGTGATTCAAAATGCATTGGAAAGAAGACATCTAGAGCTTTCCAAGCATATATGGCATGCATGGTGGATACTAAAAATTGAGGGAGAAAACAGCCCCGTAATGTGCATAGAAGAGCATAGTACCAACATGCAATCAGGCCAGCTGACCTCTTCACCTTCCATGGAGTATAACTCGAGTTGTAGAACTCCAATTGAGGTGCTTCCAGTTGCGTTAGAAAGCTGACATCCATAGCTTTCCAACGAGGTATAATAGTCTATATTTGGCATCAAATTGGCAAGGTTGACAAGAGAACAAAGTGACGACTCAAGAAAGGGGAGTGCAACGTTTGAGTGTAGTTTAATGGATCATTATCCTTTTTGGATCAATTATGTCACTCTACCCTTCAAGCAAGCAAGGCCCATCAACAACACCAAATCAAGGCCACAAGAATCATCTAGAATAGTTTATTTTCATTTGATTGTAATTTGCTTTGAATTTCATTTTCATTTTGTAATTTAGGGAGCATATTTAAAGGCCTTAGTTTCTGCATTTGAAAAGAAGGGGGGATTGAAGGGGAATCCAGCCCCGGACTTTTGAACTTTTTTTTTGACACTTTGGAATTTTCATACTTTTGTAATTGAATTCAGAGCTATGATTCACTAAACCCCTTTCATTGGGTTAGGGAGCTCTATTGTAATTCAATGAATCAATAATAGTTTTATCTTCTTCTTCAATCTTTTCTCTTGAATTTTGTTAGAAAGCTTCTCGATCTAATTCCATTGGGTAGTTGTCTTGGGAAAGAAACTATCCATAATTGGAATCCTTCGGAACCTTGGGAAAGGAATGGAGGATTCATGCTAGAGAAGCTTTCTCACAGTGAATTGGATTGGGGTTTGGATGGATATTGTGACATGTAATCCTACCAAATTGTGGTCCATGAAACTGTGTGGTATAATCAGTGATCAAGCATCATCTCTTCTTATGAACATTTAAACCAAGGGATTGGGAATTTGTTTGTTTTTAGAGAGAATTGGTGAGCCAAGGGATTGGGATCCAATCATATAAGATTGCCAAGCAAAATTCAATGAATGCATTGGTTGAGGAAGAGATAAAAATGTTTTGATTCGGAGATCTCAATATCTCCTAACACCCAATGAACTCCCCATTCTGATCTACACTTTCTATTTACATTCTGCAATTTCAATTCATGCAATCACCCCCATCCCTTTTAATTTCAGCACTTTAATTTCTCGCTCTTTAATTCATGCAATTTAATATTCCGCAATTCTCATCTAAATCTTGATTCCGCTCAACTAGAACAAACTTCTAATCCGAATTGCTCATTCAACCAATCCTTGTGGGATTCGACCTCACTCTATTGTGAGTTTTTACTTGACGATAACCGGTGCACTTGCCGGAAGGAATTTTGCCGATTGTGCAATTTCCTAAAATCATAGCATCAAGGTTATGCTAGATCAAGTTTATGGCGCCGTTGCCGGGGATTGGTTTTCGATTGACAATTCTCCAATTGGAAGTTAACTAGATTGAGCAATTTTTCTTTTCTTTTGTTAATAGTTTTTGTTTCAGTTTATTACTGCTAATTTCTGCAAATTTTAATTTGTTTTCTTTGCTTATTCACTTGTTAGCATACTAAGCACCAGCTGTTTGTGATATTGCCTCACTATGGGATTTCCACTGTCTTTGGATGAGTATTGTTTGAGACTGAGCACATTGCAAAAAAGAAAGGAGTATCCATCATCTTTTGGTCAATCAAAATTTATGAGAAACTCTCCACCACCACAGAATGATTCATGTTATTATGCTCATGGTGGGTGGGAGTATCAGGAACAGGAAACGGGGTACTTCCCAGAGCCACAAAATGGTCCATGTTTTGGTAAATTTAATCACTACGCAAGTTGTGGCTGGGAAGATCAAAACCAAAGAGATTTCACTTATTCACACCCCATTCATCAAGAGCCATCACCTCTTAATTATCCAACCTCACCTCCTAGTTTTACATATCCAAATTCTTCATCACTTGAGCATTTCTCAGCACAAAATTCCTTCTCAAATTCATACAATTCATTTCACTATCCACAAGACTCATTCCACTACACACAAGAATCATACCACTACCAAAACTCCAACCAAAGACCCTATCAGCCCACACAAAATACATACTCCCAGCCACCATATCACAGCCAAGATAATCAACCTCATCAACCCAATCCGAACCAACAATTTCAAGATCAATTAAACAGGATAGAAGGAATGATTGCAACTATGAGCAGAGATGTGGCCGATTTGAAAGGCTTTAAGGAAGAAGTGATATCCAACTTGCAAAATCAAGGTGCTGCCATTCAAAAGCTAGAAGCACAAATTGGATATCTATCAAAGCAAATCCCTACCCACAATTCTTCTAGTGATACCATGGCAAACCCAAGGGAGGAATCAGAAGAACAAGAAAGGGAGAAAGTCAATCAAGGGAGATCACACTCCAATGAAACGGAGAGTTGCAAAGAGGAAGGGTTCATGGAACCACAAATTCAGGAAGCTTTTGATGAACAGGATACTCCAACTGTCCAACAACAACCAAGTTCTGAGATCAAGGATGTGAAGGCAGTAGAAACAAGCACCACAATGAGGATTGTGACTGAGAAACAAAGGACCATATCCATGAAGAAGAGAAGGTCGAAGAACAATCCAACTCCTGAGCCAACAAGCAAGTTCACTCAAGCCAATCACAAGGGAAAGCTTGCTGGAAAGAGGCATTCACAACAAGGGGCACTAACTAGCTCCTTTATCCACTTGAAGTCATTCCTCTTAACAAACTGGAGGAAGAGGAAGAAAGTCAGGAACAGCATGTCAAGCTAATGACAGTAAACGAGCGCTTGTTGGGAGGCAACCCAACCAAAGGTAGTTTTTATTTTCTAGTTATTTCAATAAAAGAGTTAAGTAGATTTATCTGTATTGCAAGGAGCTAAGTTTGGTGTTGCACACCAAAACAATTCAAGGGTGAATGTGAGATTCTAAGTTTGGTGTTCCACCAAAAACTTCATTAAAAGCACATTTCTACCTCAGCATGACTAGTCACTAGCTCCAACCAATCAGGGAAACTACTTAAACAATAGTTTAATTTCTAGTTCATAGTTTCTTTTTCTAGTTCATAGTTATTTGCTTAATAAAAGCACATGAGGTTTTCTGCATATGATCCAAATTGCTGCATATGGCAAGGAACTAAGTTTGGTGTTCACACACCAATCTAAGTTCAGAGGCCTACAAACATACATGCATGCTAACCAATTCTCAAAGTGCTTGGGGAACAAGCAACTTCTAATAGCTTTGCAGGAAGACAATCAATCTCATGGAAGGAATATACATCATCATCAAAGAGAACACCAAGGCTAGGAAGGATGATGAACAACAAAGAAGATGCTAAAAGGTTGTATTGTCACTTAATTGCTTGTACTTTGAATTGCTGATATTGGAAGTTTGCATGCACCCCTGCTTTAAGTTTGAGTCATTGCAGTTTTTTTTTGTCTGTTTGTTTAATTTCCAAATAAGTGATAGTCTAAGTGTCTGGATAAACTTCACCTTCTTAAACAAATGCTTGCCATGCTTGTTCTGTTTCCAAAAAAAAAAAAGAAAAGTTTGAACAAAAGTAACTTGGCTCAATTAGTGACAAATCAAGTAGAATTAAGTGGTGGTATGCATGCTTGATTGTTTAGTCAGCTCACTAAAAATTGAGTGTAGAATTATCATTTTTGTGTAGAAGTTGAATACTGTCTATGGATCTTGATAAATAAATGTCTTTGGCCATGAAAAAGAAAGAAAAAGAAGAAGAAAAAGCCTCTGAAAAAGGGCAACCAAAAAGCAAAAAAAAAATTGAGAAAATAAGCTAGGCACCAATGGTTTGAACTTCTGAGACAAATGCCTGTGGTGTTTATGTATTAAGGATATGCTTGGATGAATAGGTTCTGAGGAGTGTTTCAACACTTGGTAACTTGGGTTAACTAACCCGGGATTATCAACCAAAAGTCCATTATCAAGAGCAACCTAAATACAAAACATTTAGTTACACAAAGAGGTGCTGGGCACCAATGTCTCAAGAAGAAATGTGAACTAAAATGCCTGTAGTGGATATGTGTAATGCACTGATAAGAAAAAGAAAATGCCAAAGGCTTGTGCAACACATGACACTGAGCAAACAAGGAGCAAAGGAGCTCTAAGAAAAAGAGAAACAAAGAAGGGAAAAGTGCCAAGGACATAAAAATAACAAGAGGCCATAGCAGTGTTTGATGGATGCAATGAAAAAGTGATAATCTTACCTGATAAGAATGAAAAAGTGATGCTGCAACTTTCTGCATAAAGCCCTTCTGATGAACTTCAAATGCTTGCTAATATAGCCAATGTAATTGCTTTCTGTTTCATACTTTCTTCTCAAATAACTCAGGACTTGCTTAGGGACAAGCAAGTATTAAGTTTGGTGTTGTGATGCCAAGGCATCTTAGGCTAGTTTCACTAGCCGTTTTCTTTTATTTTTAGTTGCTTTATGCATTTTCTTGAGCCTTAAGTAATCATTTGGGCCAAATAGTCATGCTTGTCTTAAATCATTCAAACATGAAGATTTTGATGCAAATTCCATGAGTTTTTAATTATATTATTTGAATGCTATGAATGGAAGAATTCTCATGAATTTTTGCAAGACTTTGATGCAATTGTGTGGATGATTTCAGGGAAGAAGAGGATAGGCAAGGAAGCAACAAAATCAATAAAGGAAGCTTGAAGATCACATGTGGAGTACAATGTTGAAAGTGGCGTTTAACCTCCAGTTTAACCTTAAACTGGAAGTTAAACGCCAGAATAAGGAAGGCACCAAATGCTGAAAGTGGCGTTTAACCTTCAGTTTAAGGTTAAACTGAAGGTTAAACGCCAGAATCATGAAAGTTGAGAAAAGAGGAAACTGGCGTTTAACCTCCAGTTTAACCTCAAACTGAAGGTTAAACGCCAGAATGAGAATGGCACCAAGGGAGTGATTCCACGTTTAACCTCCAGTTTGACCTCAAACTGGAGGTTAAACGTGTTCGAACCATATTATGCACCAGGAAGCCATTTCCACGTTTAAGCTCCAGTTTGACCTCAAACTGGAGCTTAAACGTGTTCGGCGTTTTACCCTCCAGGAAGCATTCCACGTTTAAGCTCCAGTTTAACCTTAAACTGGAGCTTAAACGTGTTATATGGAACAGCTTGACCATGCCTTCTTCAATCATAAATAACTTGAGCTACAAAACTCCAAATGAGGTGATTCAAAATGCATTGGAAAGAAGACATCTAGAGCTTTCCAAGCATATATGGCATGCATGGTGGATACTAAAAATTGAGGGAGAAAACAGCCCCGTAATGTGCATAGAAGAGCATAGTACCAACATGCAATCAGGCCAGCTGACCTCTTCACCTTCCATGGAGTATAACTCGAGTTGTAGAACTCCAATTGAGGTGCTTCCAGTTGCGTTAGAAAGCTGACATCCATAGCTTTCCAACGAGGTATAATAGTCTATATTTGGCATCAAATTGGCAAGGTTGACAAGAGAACAAAGTGACGACTCAAGAAAGGGGAGTGCAACGTTTGAGTGTAGTTTAATGGATCATTATCCTTTTTGGATCAATTATGTCACTCTACCCTTCAAGCAAGCAAGGCCCATCAACAACACCAAATCAAGGCCACAAGAATCATCTAGAATAGTTTATTTTCATTTGATTGTAATTTGCTTTGAATTTCATTTTCATTTTGTAATTTAGGGAGCCTATTTAAAGGCCTTAGTTTCTGCATTTGAAAAGAAGGGGGGATTGAAGGGGAATCCAGCCCCGGACTTTTGAACTTTTTTTTTGACACTTTGGAATTTTCATACTTTTGTAATTGAATTCAGAGCTATGATTCACTAAACCCCTTTCATTGGGTTAGGGAGCTCTATTGTAATTCAATGAATCAATAATAGTTTTATCTTCTTCTTCAATCTTTTCTCTTGAATTTTGTTAGAAAGCTTCTCGATCTAATTCCATTGGGTAGTTGTCTTGGGAAAGAAACTATCCATAATTGGAATCCTTCGGAACCTTGGGAAAGGAATGGAGGATTCATGCTAGAGAAGCTTTCTCACAGTGAATTGGATTGGGGTTTGGATGGATATTGTGACATGTAATCCTACCAAATTGTGGTCCATGAAACTGTGTGGTATAATCAGTGATCAAGCATCATCTCTTCTTATGAACATTTAAACCAAGGGATTGGGAATTTGTTTGTTTTTAGAGAGAATTGGTGAGCCAAGGGATTGGGATCCAATCATATAAGATTGCCAAGCAAAATTCAATGAATGCATTGGTTGAGGAAGAGATAAAATGTTTTGATTCGGAGATCTCAATATCTCCTAACACCCAATGAACTCCCCATTCTGATCTACACTTTCTATTTACATTCTGCAATTTCAATTCATGCAATCACCCCCATCCCTTTTAATTTCAGCACTTTAATTTCTCGCTCTTTAATTCATGCAATTTAATATTCCGCAATTCTCATCTAAATCTTGATTCCGCTCAACTAGAACAAACTTCTAATCCGAATTGCTCATTCAACCAATCCTTGTGGGATTCGACCTCACTCTATTGTGAGTTTTTACTTGACGATAACCGGTGCACTTGCCGGAAGGAATTTTGCCGATTGTGCAATTTCCTAAAATCATAGCATCAAGGTTATGCTAGATCAAGTTTATGGCGCCGTTGCCGGGGATTGGTTTTCGATTGACAATTCTCCAATTGGAAGTTAACTAGATTGAGCAATTTTTCTTTTCTTTTGTTAATAGTTTTTGTTTCAGTTTATTACTGCTAATTTCTGCAAATTTTAATTTGTTTTCTTTGCTTATTCACTTGTTAGCATACTAACCACCAGCTGTTTGTGATATTGCCTCACTATGGGATTTCCACTGTCTTTGGATGAGTATTGTTTGAGACTGAGCACATTGCAAAAAAGAAAGGAGTATCCATCATCTTTTGGTCAATCAAAATTTATGAGAAACTCTCCACCACCACAGAATGATTCATGTTATTATGCTCATGGTGGGTGGGAGTATCAGGAACAGGAAACGGGGTACTTCCCAGAGCCACAAAATGGTCCATGTTTTGGTGAATTTAATCACTACGCAAGTTGTGGCTGGGAAGATCAAAACCAAAGAGATTTCACTTATTCACACCCCATTCATCAAGAGCCATCACCTCTTAATTATCCAACCTCACCTCCTAGTTTTACATATCCAAATTCTTCATCACTTGAGCATTTCTCAGCACAAAATTCCTTCTCAAATTCATACAATTCATTTCACTATCCACAAGACTCATTCCACTACACACAAGAATCATACCACTACCAAAACTCCAACCAAAGACCCTATCAGCCCACACAAAATACATACTCCCAGCCACCATATCACAGCCAAGATAATCAACCTCATCAACCCAATCCGAACCAACAATTTCAAGATCAATTAAACAGGATAGAAGGAATGATTGCAACTATGAGCAGAGATGTGGCCGATTTGAAAGGCTTTAAGGAAGAAGTGATATCCAACTTGCAAAATCAAGGTGCTGCCATTCAAAAGCTAGAAGCACAAATTGGATATCAATCAAAGCAAATCCCTACCCACAATTCTTCTAGTGATACCATGGCAAACCCAAGGGAGGAATCAGAAGAACAAGAAAGGGAGAAAGTCAATCAAGGGAGATCACACTCCAATGAAACGGAGAGTTGCAAAGAGGAAGGGTTCATGGAACCACAAATTCAGGAAGCTTTTGATGAACAGGATACTCCAACTGTCCAACAACAACCAAGTTCTGAGATCAAGGATGTGAAGGCAGTAGAAACAAGCACCACAATGAGGATTGTGACTGAGAAACAAAGGACCATATCCATGAAGAAGAGAAGGTCGAAGAACAATCCAACTCCTGAGCCAACAAGCAAGTTCACTCAAGCCAATCACAAGGGAAAGCTTGCTGGAAAGAGGCATTCACAACAAGGGGCACTAACTAGCTCCTTTATCCACTTGAAGTCATTCCTCTTAACAAACTGGAGGAAGAGGAAGAAAGTCAGGAACAGCATGTCAAGCTAATGACAGTAAACGAGCGCTTGTTGGGAGGCAACCCAACCAAAGGTAGTTTTTATTTTCTAGTTATTTCAATAAAAGAGTTAAGTAGATTTATCTGTATTGCAAGGAGCTAAGTTTGGTGTTGCACACCAAAACAATTCAAGGGTGAATGTGAGATTCTAAGTTTGGTGTTCCACCAAAAACTTCATTAAAAGCACATTTCTACCTCAGCATGACTAGTCACTAGCTCCAACCAATCAGGGAAACTACTTAAACAATAGTTTAATTTCTAGTTCATAGTTTCTTTTTCTAGTTCATAGTTATTTGCTTAATAAAAGCACATGAGGTTTTCTGCATATGATCCAAATTGCTGCATATGGCAAGGAACTAAGTTTGGTGTTCACACACCAATCTAAGTTCAGAGGCCTACAAACATACATGCATGCTAACCAATTCTCAAAGTGCTTGGGGAACAAGCAACTTCTAATAGCTTTGCAGGAAGACAATCAATCTCATGGAAGGAATATACATCATCATCAAAGAGAACACCAAGGCTAGGAAGGATGATGAACAACAAAGAAGATGCTAAAAGGTTGTATTGTCACTTAATTGCTTGTACTTTGAATTGCTGATATTGGAAGTTTGCATGCACCCCTGCTTTAAGTTTGAGTCATTGCAGTTTTTTTTTTGTCTGTTTGTTTAATTTCCAAATAAGTGATAGTCTAAGTGTCTGGATAAACTTCACCTTCTTAAACAAATGCTTGCCATGCTTGTTCTGTTTCCAAAAAAAAAAAAAGAAAAGTTTGAACAAAAGTAACTTGGCTCAATTAGTGACAAATCAAGTAGAATTAAGTGGTGGTATGCATGCTTGATTGTTTAGTCAGCTCACTAAAAATTGAGTGTAGAATTATCATTTTTGTGTAGAAGTTGAATACTGTCTATGGATCTTGATAAATAAATGCCTTTGGCCATGAAAAAGAAAGAAAAAGAAGAAGAAAAAGCCTCTGAAAAAGGGCAACCAAAAAGCAAAAAAAAAATTGAGAAAATAAGCTAGGCACCAATGGTTTGAACTTCTGAGACAAATGCCTGTGGTGTTTATGTATTAAGGATATGCTTGGATGAATAGGTTCTAAGGAGTGTTTCAACACTTGGTAACTTGGGTTAACTAACCCGGGATTATCAACCAAAAGTCCATTATCAAGAGCAACCTAAATACAAAACATTTAGTTACACAAAGAGGTGCTGGGCACCAATGTCTCAAGAAGAAATGTGAACTAAAATGCCTGTAGTGGATATGTGTAATGCACTGATAAGAAAAAGAAAATGCCAAAGGCTTGTGCAACACATGACACTGAGCAAACAAGGAGCAAAGGAGCTCTAAGAAAAAGAGAAACAAAGAAGGGAAAAGTGCCAAGGACATAAAAATAACAAGAGGCCATAGCAGTGTTTGATGGATGCAATGAAAAAGTGATAATCTTACCTGATAAGAATGAAAAAGTGATGCTGCAACTTTCTGCATAAAGCCCTTCTGATGAACTTCAAATGCTTGCTAATATAGCCAATGTAATTGCTTTCTGTTTCATACTTTCTTCTCAAATAACTCAGGACTTGCTTAGGGACAAGCAAGTATTAAGTTTGGTGTTGTGATGCCAAGGCATCTTAGGCTAGTTTCACTAGCCTTTTTCTTTTATTTTTAGTTGCTTTATGCATTTTCTTGAGCCTTAAGTAATCATTTGGGCCAAATAGTCATGCTTGTCTTAAATCATTCAAACATGAAGATTTTGATGCAAATTCCATGAGTTTTTAGTTATATTACTTGAATGCTATGAATGGAAGAATTCTCATGAATTTTTGCAAGACTTTGATGCAATTGTGTGGATGATTTCAGGGAAGAAGAGGATAGGCAAGGAAGCAACAAAATCAATAAAGGAAGCTTGAAGATCACATGTGGAGTACAATGTTGAAAGTGGCGTTTAACCTCCAGTTTAACCTTAAACTGGAAGTTAAACGCCAGAATAAGGAAGGCACCAAATGCTGAAAGTGGCGTTTAACCTTCAGTTTAAGTTAAACTGAAGGTTAAACGCCAGAATCATGAAAGCTGAGAAAAGAGGAAACTGGCGTTTAACCTCCAGTTTAACCTCAAACTGAAGGTTAAACGCCAGAATGAGAATGGCACCAAGGGAGTGATTCCACGTTTAACCTCCAGTTTGACCTCAAACTGGAGGTTAAACGTGTTCGAACCATATTATGCACCAGGAAGCCATTTCCACGTTTAAGCTCCAGTTTGACCTCAAACTGGAGCTTAAACGTGTTCGGCGTTTTACCCTCCAGGAAGCATTCCACGTTTAAGCTCCAGTTTAACCTTAAACTGGAGCTTAAACGTGTTATATGGAACAGCTTGACCATGCCTTCTTCAATCATAAATAACTTGAGCTACAAAACTCCAAATGAGGTGATTCAAAATGCATTGGAAAGAAGACATCTAGAGCTTTCCAAGCATATATGGCATGCAAGGTGGATACTAAAAATTGAGGGAGAAAACAGCCCCGTAATGTGCATAGAAGAGCATAGTACCAACATGCAATCAGGCCAGCTGACCTCTTCACCTTCCATGGAGTATAACTCGAGTTGTAGAACTCCAATTGAGGTGCTTCCAGTTGCGTTAGAAAGCTGACATCCATAGCTTTCCAACGAGGTATAATAGTCTATATTTGGCATCAAATTGGCAAGGTTGACAAGAGAACAAAGTGACGACTCAAGAAAGGGGAGTGCAACGTTTGAGTGTAGTTTAATGGATCATTATCCTTTTTGGATCAATTATGTCACTCTACCCTTCAAGCAAGCAAGGCCCATCAACAACACCAAATCAAGGCCACAAGAATCATCTAGAATAGTTTATTTTCATTTGATTGTAATTTGCTTTGAATTTCATTTTCATTTTGTAATTTAGGGAGCCTATTTAAAGGCCTTAGTTTCTGCATTTGAAAAGAAGGGGGATTGAAGGGGAATCCAGCCCCGGTCTTTTGAACTTTTTTTTTGACACTTTGGAATTTTCATACTTTTGTAATTGAATTCAGAGCTATGATTCACTAAACCCCTTTCATTGGGTTAGGGAGCTCTATTGTAATTCAATGAATCAATAATAGTTTTATCTTCTTCTTCAATCTTTTCTCTTGAATTTTGTTAGAAAGCTTCTCGATCTAATTCCATTGGGTAGTTGTCTTGGGAAAGAAACTATCCATAATTGGAATCCTTCGGAACCTTGGGAAAGGAATGGAGGATTCATGCTAGAGAAGCTTTCTCACAGTGAATTGGATTGGGGTTTGGATGGATATTGTGACATGTAATCCTACCAAATTGTGGTCCATGAAACTGTGTGGTATAATCAGTGATCAAGCATCATCTCTTCTTATGAACATTTAAACCAAGGGATTGGGAATTTGTTTGTTTTTAGAGAGAATTGGTGAGCCAAGGGATTGGGATCCAATCATATAAGATTGCCAAGCAAAATTCAATGAATGCATTGGTTGAGGAAGAGATAAAAATGTTTTGATTCGGAGATCTCAATATCTCCTAACACCCAATGAACTCCCCATTCTGATCTACACTTTCTATTTACATTCTGCAATTTCAATTCATGCAATCACCCCCATCCCTTTTAATTTCAGCACTTTAATTTCTCGCTCTTTAATTCATGCAATTTAATATTCCGCAATTCTCATCTAAATCTTGATTCCGCTCAACTAGAACAAACTTCTAATCCGAATTGCTCATTCAACCAATCCTTGTGGGATTCGACCTCACTCTATTGTGAGTTTTTACTTGACGATAACCGGTGCACTTGCCGGAAGGAATTTTGCCGATTGTGCAATTTCCTAAAATCATAGCATCAAGGTTATGCTAGATCAAGTTTATGGCGCCGTTGCCGGGGATTGGTTTTCGATTGACAATTCTCCAATTGGAAGTTAACTAGATTGAGCAATTTTTCTTTTCTTTTGTTAATAGTTTTTGTTTCAGTTTATTACTGCTAATTTCTGCAAATTTTAATTTGTTTTCTTTGCTTATTCACTTGTTAGCATACTAACCACCAGCTGTTTGTGATATTGCCTCACTATGGGATTTCCACTGTCTTTGGATGAGTATTGTTTGAGACTGAGCACATTGCAAAAAAGAAAGGAGTATCCATCATCTTTTGGTCAATCAAAATTTATGAGAAACTCTCCACCACCACAGAATGATTCATGTTATTATGCTCATGGTGGGTGGGAGTATCAGGAACAGGAAACGGGGTACTTCCCAGAGCCACAAAATGGTCCATGTTTTGGTAAATTTAATCACTACGCAAGTTGTGGCTGGGAAGATCAAAACCAAAGAGATTTCACTTATTCACACCCCATTCATCAAGAGCCATCACCTCTTAATTATCCAACCTCACCTCCTAGTTTTACATATCCAAATTCTTCATCACTTGAGCATTTCTCAGCACAAAATTCCTTCTCAAATTCATACAATTCATTTCACTATCCACAAGACTCATTCCACTACACACAAGAATCATACCACTACCAAAACTCCAACCAAAGACCCTATCAGCCCACACAAAATACATACTCCCAGCCACCATATCACAGCCAAGATAATCAACCTCATCAACCCAATCCGAACCAACAATTTCAAGATCAATTAAACAGGATAGAAGGAATGATTGCAACTATGAGCAGAGATGTGGCCGATTTGAAAGGCTTTAAGGAAGAAGTGATATCCAACTTGCAAAATCAAGGTGCTGCCATTCAAAAGCTAGAAGCACAAATTGGATATCTATCAAAGCAAATCCCTACCCACAATTCTTCTAGTGATACCATGGCAAACCCAAGGGAGGAATCAAAAGAACAAGAAAGGGAGAAAGTCAATCAAGGGAGATCACACTCCAATGAAACGGAGAGTTGCAAAGAGGAAGGGTTCATGGAACCACAAATTCAGGAAGCTTTTGATGAACAGGATACTCCAACTGTCCAACAACAACCAAGTTCTGAGATCAAGGATGTGAAGGCAGTAGAAACAAGCACCACAATGAGGATTGTGACTGAGAAACAAAGGACCATATCCATGAAGAAGAGAAGGTCGAAGAACAATCCAACTCCTGAGCCAACAAGCAAGTTCACTCAAGCCAATCACAAGGGAAAGCTTGCTGGAAAGAGGCATTCACAACAAGGGGCACTAACTAGCTCCTTTATCCACTTGAAGTCATTCCTCTTAACAAACTGGAGGAAGAGGAAGAAAGTCAGGAACAGCATGTCAAGCTAATGACAGTAAACGAGCGCTTGTTGGGAGGCAACCCAACCAAAGGTAGTTTTTATTTTCTAGTTATTTCAATAAAAGAGTTAAGTAGATTTATCTGTATTGCAAGGAGCTAAGTTTGGTGTTGCACACCAAAACAATTCAAGGGTGAATGTGAGATTCTAAGTTTGGTGTTCCACCAAAAACTTCATTAAAAGCACATTTCTACCTCAGCATGACTAGTCACTAGCTCCAACCAATCAGGGAAACTACTTAAACAATAGTTTAATTTCTAGTTCATAGTTTCTTTTTCTAGTTCATAGTTATTTGCTTAATAAAAGCACATGAGGTTTTCTGCATATGATCCAAATTGCTGCATATGGCAAGGAACTAAGTTTGGTGTTCACACACCAATCTAAGTTCAGAGGCCTACAAACATACATGCATGCTAACCAATTCTCAAAGTGCTTGGGGAACAAGCAACTTCTAATAGCTTTGCAGGAAGACAATCAATCTCATGGAAGGAATATACATCATCATCAAAGAGAACACCAAGGCTAGGAAGGATGATGAACAACAAAGAAGATGCTAAAAGGTTGTATTGTCACTTAATTGCTTGTACTTTGAATTGCTGATATTGGAAGTTTGCATGCACCCCTGCTTTAAGTTTGAGTCATTGCAGTTTTTTTTTTGTCTGTTTGTTTAATTTCCAAATAAGTGATAGTCTAAGTGTCTGGATAAACTTCACCTTCTTAAACAAATGCTTGCCATGCTTGTTCTGTTTCCAAAAAAAAAAAAAAGAAAAGTTTGAACAAAAGTAACTTGGCTCAATTAGTGACAAATCAAGTAGAATTAAGTGGTGGTATGCATGCTTGATTGTTTAGTCAGCTCACTAAAAATTGAGTGTAGAATTATCATTTTTGTGTAGAAGTTGAATACTGTCTATGGATCTTGATAAATAAATGCCTTTGGCCATGAAAAAGAAAGAAAAAGAAGAAGAAAAAGCCTCTGAAAAAGGGCAACCAAAAAGCAAAAAAAAAATTGAGAAAATAAGCTAGGCACCAATGGTTTGAACTTCTGAGACAAATGCCTGTGGTGTTTATGTATTAAGGATATGCTTGGATGAATAGGTTCTAAGGAGTGTTTCAACACTTGGTAACTTGGGTTAACTAACCCGGGATTATCAACCAAAAGTCCATTATCAAGAGCAACCTAAATACAAAACATTTAGTTACACAAAGAGGTGCTGGGCACCAATGTCTCAAGAAGAAATGTGAACTAAAATGCCTGTAGTGGATATGTGTAATGCACTGATAAGAAAAAGAAAATGCCAAAGGCTTGTGCAACACATGACACTGAGCAAACAAGGAGCAAAGGAGCTCTAAGAAAAAGAGAAACAAAGAAGGGAAAAGTGCCAAGGACATAAAAATAACAAGAGGCCATAGCAGTGTTTGATGGATGCAATGAAAAAGTGATAATCTTACCTGATAAGAATGAAAAAGTGATGCTGCAACTTTCTGCATAAAGCCCTTCTGATGAACTTCAAATGCTTGCTAATATAGCCAATGTAATTGCTTTCTGTTTCATACTTTCTTCTCAAATAACTCAGGACTTGCTTAGGGACAAGCAAGTATTAAGTTTGGTGTTGTGATGCCAAGGCATCTTAGGCTAGTTTCACTAGCCTTTTTCTTTTATTTTTAGTTGCTTTATGCATTTTCTTGAGCCTTAAGTAATCATTTGGGCCAAATAGTCATGCTTGTCTTAAATCATTCAAACATGAAGATTTTGATGCAAATTCCATGAGTTTTTAGTTATATTACTTGAATGCTATGAATGGAAGAATTCTCATGAATTTTTGCAAGACTTTGATGCAATTGTGTGGATGATTTCAGGGAAGAAGAGGATAGGCAAGGAAGCAACAAAATCAATAAAGGAAGCTTGAAGATCACATGTGGAGTACAATGTTGAAAGTGGCGTTTAACCTCCAGTTTAACCTTAAACTGGAAGTTAAACGCCAGAATAAGGAAGGCACCAAATGCTGAAAGTGGCGTTTAACCTTCAGTTTAAGGTTAAACTGAAGGTTAAACGCCAGAATCATGAAAGCTGAGAAAAGAGGAAACTGGCGTTTAACCTCCAGTTTAACCTCAAACTGAAGGTTAAACGCCAGAATGAGAATGGCACCAAGGGAGTGATTCCACGTTTAACCTCCAGTTTGACCTCAAACTGGAGGTTAAACGTGTTCGAACCATATTATGCACCAGGAAGCCATTTCCACGTTTAAGCTCCAGTTTGACCTCAAACTGGAGCTTAAACGTGTTTGGCGTTTTACCCTCCAGGAAGCATTCCATGTTTAAGCTCCAGTTTAACCTTAAACTGGAGCTTAAACGTGTTATATGGAACAGCTTGACCATGCCTTCTTCAAACATAAATAACTTGAGCTAAAAATTGAGGGAGAAAACAGCCCCGTAATGTGCATAGAAGAGCATAGTACCAACATGCAATCAGGCCAGCTGACCTCTTCACCTTCCATGGAGTATAACTCGAGTTGTAGAACTCCAATTGAGGTGCTTCCAGTTGCGTTAGAAAGCTGACATCCATAGCTTTCCAACGAGGTATAATAGTCTATATTTGGCATCAAATTGGCAAGGTTGACAAGAGAACAAAGTGACGACTCAAGAAAGGGGAGTGCAACGTTTGAGTGTAGTTTAATGGATCATTATCCTTTTTGGATCAATTATGTCACTCTACCCTTCAAGCAAGCAAGGCCCATCAACAACACCAAATCAAGGCCACAAGAATCATCTAGAATAGTTTATTTTCATTTGATTGTAATTTGCTTTGAATTTCATTTTCATTTTGTAATTTAGGGAGCCTATTTAAAGGCCTTAGTTTCTGCATTTGAAAAGAAGGGGGGATTGAAGGGGAATCCAGCCCCGGACTTTTGAACTTTTTTTTTGACACTTTGGAATTTTCATACTTTTGTAATTGAATTCAGAGCTATGATTCACTAAACCCCTTTCATTGGGTTAGGGAGCTCTATTGTAATTCAATGAATCAATAATAGTTTTATCTTCTTCTTCAATCTTTTCTCTTGAATTTTGTTAGAAAGCTTCTCGATCTAATTCCATTGGGTAGTTGTCTTGGGAAAGAAACTATCCATAATTGGAATCCTTCGGAACCTTGGGAAAGGAATGGAGGATTCATGCTAGAGAAGCTTTCTCACAGTGAATTGGATTGGGGTTTGGATGGATATTGTGACATGTAACCCTACCAAATTGTGGTCCATGAAACTGTGTGGTATAATCAGTGATCAAGCATCATCTCTTCTTATGAACATTTAAACCAAGGGATTGGGAATTTGTTTGTTTTTAGAGAGAATTGGTGAGCCAAGGGATTGGGATCCAATCATATAAGATTGCCAAGCAAAATTCAATGAATGCATTGGTTGAGGAAGAGATAAAAATGTTTTGATTCGGAGATCTCAATATCTCCTAACACCCAATGAACTCCCCATTCTGATCTACACTTTCTATTTACATTCTGCAATTTCAATTCATGCAATCACCCCCATCCCTTTTAATTTCAACACTTTAATTTCTCGCTCTTTAATTCATGCAATTTAATATTCCGCAATTCTCATCTAAATCTTGATTCCGCTCAACTAGAACAAACTTCTAATCCGAATTGCTCATTCAACCAATCCTTGTGGGATTCGACCTCACTCTATTGTGAGTTTTTACTTGACGATAACCGGTGCACTTGCCGGAAGGAATTTTGCCGATTGTGCAATTTCCTAAAATCATAGCATCAAGGTTATGCTAGATCAAGTTTATGGCGCCGTTGCCGGGGATTGGTTTTCGATTGACAATTCTCCAATTGGAAGTTAACTAGATTGAGCAATTTTTCTTTTCTTTTGTTAATAGTTTTTGTTTCAGTTTATTACTGCTAATTTCTGCAAATTTTAATTTGTTTTCTTTGCTTATTCACTTGTTAGCATACTAACCACCAAAATGAAAACAAAATTTATTAAAAGGTCGATCAAACGAGGGTAAATCAATTCTCTACAAAATCTGCAAAGATCAAAACAGAATAATGCAAGAAGTTATAGAAAGTGATCCATAGAATGGACCTGACGAGGTCCTAATAAAATGGATTGCTATAAAATAACTTAAAGCCTGGCCGACATAAAGAAATCTAACCAGTCGTAGCAGCCGAAGTTATAAGTAAATCCCTGGAAAGAGGTCTGGCCAGCCCTATAAAAGAGGATTACTGTAACTTAAAAGGGCCCGACGTGACAAAGTCGGCCCAAAGCATGAGGGTTATAAAAGTAATCCGTGAAAGAGACTTGAACAAAGTCCAAGAAAGAGGATTACAAAATAACTCAGCAGGGCTCGACGTGACGAAGTCGGCCTGAAATATAAAGCTACAAAGGTAATTCCTGAAAGAGACCTGGCCAAGGTCCAAGAAAGAGGATTACAAAACAACTCAGCAAGGCCCGACGTGACGAAGTCGGCCCGAAACATAAAGCTACAAAGGTGATCCCTGAAAGAGACCAGACCAAGGTCCAAGAAAGAGGATTACAAAACAACTCAGCAGGGCCCAACGTGACGAAGTCGGCCCGAAACATGAAGCTACAAAGATAATCCCTGAAAGAGACCTGAACAAAGTCCAAGAAAGAGGATTACAAAATAGCTCCGCAGGACCCGACGTAACGAGGTCGGTTCAACTTATAAAAGTTATAAAAGTAATCCCTGAAAGAGACTTGAACAAGGTCCAAGAAAAAGGATTACAAAAATAACTTAGAAGGGCCCGAGACGATGAGATCAGCTCAACACCTAAAAGTTATAAAAGTAATCCCTGAAAGAGACCTGAATAAGGTCCAAGAAAGAGGATTACAAAGTAACTTAGAAGAAACCAACACGACCAAGTCGGCCTCTCAAAAACCTTAACGTTATAAAAGGTAAATCCTAATAGAGACCTTACCAAGGCCAAAACGGAAAGGATTACTAGAAATAACTACAGGCTAAAAAGAGAAGGTCGACATACAAGTTGGACCCAACCTCAAAGAATCAAGCCACAAATACAAAATACAAAGGCAATCCAAAGAGGTCGGCAAAGCTCCAAAACTCCCGAAAAAGAACCTAATAAGGTACCAAGCTAATGCAGACAAGCATATCGTAAAAAAAGCACAAGATCTAATAATAACAAACTCAAGAGGCCACTAAAGTCGGTCCCAAAAGCTTGGAAATCACTTCGTTTTTCCAAAGAAATTTGCTAAACAAGCAACTAAAAGTAGCAGAAAGTCAGAACTACCAGTCACAAAATATAAAAAGCTTAAAAGCCCACAAGTCGGGCTGACTACACAAAACATTCAGAATAATCATTGAGGACCCAAAGTCTTCCCAGCAACATCAATACGAGGTGAAGGAGGGCGAGTCTGGAGAGGCACCGCTTCCACCGTCCCGTCATCCCAGTTCAAGATTTGGCAATCAGGTTCTGACTCAGGATGACTAACCTCGGCTGAAGGAGGTAAAGAGGTTAGCGCAATAGAGGTCTTAGAGATAAATTAAACACGGATCGAAGAAGAAAAAGTAATACTTTTATTAATTCATGGGACTCAGCAGGGCTCTTCCCCTTAACCTAGGAGGTTTAGAAACTCATACTGAAAGTAAAAAACATAGGAAAACGAAAATATGGCAGAACTTCCTAATGATCTTCGAATGATTATGTAAAATACATTTTAAATACTAAACAAATAACTAGTAAGGGTAAATGGTGCACGAAATTGCAATCACACTTTTTGCAACTCCGCACAACTAACCAGCAAGTGCACTGGGTCGTCCAAGTAATACCTTGCGTGAGCAAGGGTCGATCCCACGGAGATTGTCGGCTTGAAGCAAGCTATGGTTATCTTGTAAATCTTAGTCAGGATATTAAAAATTATCAGGAGTGATTGTGAAAAGCAAAAGAACATGAACTGGTTACTTGTTTTGCAGTAATGGAGAATAGGTTGAGGTTTTGGAGATGCTCTGTCCTCTGAATCTCTGCTTTCCTACTGTCTTCTTCATCAAACACGCAAGGTTCCTTCCATGGCAAGCTATATGTAGGGTTTCACCGTTGTCAATGGCTACCTCCCATCCTCTCAGTGAAAACGATTGCTAATGCTCTGTCACAGCATGCGGAATTCAGCTGTCGGTTCTCGGTCAGGCCGGAATAGAATCCAGTGATTCTTTTGCGTCTGTCACTAACGCCCCGCCTGCTAGGAGTTTGAAGCACGTCACAGTCATCCAATCATTGAATCCTACTCAGAATACCACAGACAAGGTTTAGACCTTCCGGATTCTCTTGAATGCCGCCATCAGTTCTAGCTTATACCACGAAGATTCCGGTTAAAGAATCCAAGAGATAACTACTTAATCTAAGGTAGAACGGAGGTGGTTGTCAGGCACACGTTCATAGTTGAGAATGATGATGATTGTCACGGATCATCACATTCATCCGGGTTAAGAACAAGTATTATCTTAGAATGGAAGCAAGCATGATTGAATGAGAAACAGTAGTAATTGCATTAATCCATCAAGACACAGCAGAGCTCCTCACCCCCAACCATGGGGTTTAGAGACTCATGCCGTGGAAAGTATACAAAGAAACGTGTAAAGTGTCATGAGGTACAGATACAATGTCAAAAGATCCTATTAATAGTAAACTAGTAACCTAGGGTGTACAGAGATGAGTAAATGACTTAAAAATCCACTTCCGGGCCCACTTGGTGTGTGCTTGGGTTGAGCAATGAAACAATTTCGTGTAGAGACCTTTTCTGGAGTTAAACGCCAGCTTTCATGCCAGTTTGGGCGTTTAACTCCAAGTTTTATGCCAGTTCCAGCGTTAAACGCTGGAATTTCTGAGGCTGATTTGCCACGCCGGTTTGGGCCATCAAATCTTGGGCAAAGTATGGACTATCATATATTGCTGGAAAGCCCAGGATGTCTACTTTCCAATGCCGTTAAGAGCTCGCCAATTGGGCTTCTGTAGCTCCAGAAAATCCACTTCGAGTGCAGGGAGGTCAGAATCCAACAGCATCTGCAGTCCTTTTTGGTCTCGGAATCAGATTTTTGCTCAGGACCCTCAATTTCAGCCAGAAAATACCTGAAATCACAGAAAAACACACAAACTCATAGTAAAGTCCAGAAAAGTGAATTTTAGCTAAAAACTAATAAAAATATACTAAAAACTAACTAGATTATACCAAAAACATACTAAAAACAATGCCAAAAAGCGTATAAATTATCCGCTCATCACAACACCAAACTTAAATTGTTGCTTGTCCCCAAGCAACTGAAAATCAAAATAGGATAAAAAGAAGAGAATATACTATAGACTCCAAAATATCAAAGAAACATAGCTCCAATTAGATGAGCGGGACTAGTAGCTTTTTGCCTCCGAACAGTTTTGGCATCTCACTCTATCCCTTGAAGTTCAGAATGATTGGCATCTATAAGAACTCAGAACTCAGATAGTGTTATTGATTCTCCTAGTTAAGCATAATGAATCTTGAACATAGCTAGTGTATGAGTCTTGGCTGTGGCCCAAAGCACTCTGTCTTCCAGTATTACCACCGGATACATACATGCCACAGACACAAAATTGGGTGAACCTTTTCAGATTGTGACCCAGCTTTGCTAGAGTCCCCAATTAGAGGTGTCCAGGGTTCTTAAGTGATGTGTGGAAAACGATCCAACACAAAACTCACCGGCAAGTGTACCGGGTCGCATCAAGTAATAATAACTCACATGAGTGAGGTCGATCCCACAGGGATTGAAGGATTAAGCAATTTTAGTTTAGTGGGTGATTTAGTCAAGCGAATCAAGTTTTGGTTGAGTGATGTGTGTTTAATAAGAAGTAAATGACAGTAAATGTAAAGGGGGAAGGGAAAAGTGCAGTAAATTAAAGAACAGGAAGATAAATTTGCAGAAGCTTAAAGAACAAGAAAGTAAATGACTGAAACTTAAAGTGCAAGAAATGTAAATTACAGTAACTTAAATGGCAAGAAAGATAAATGGCTTGAATATAAAAGGGGTTTGAGGACTGGGATTGCAGAATCTAAACCAAGAGAAAGTAAATTGCAACAATTAAGAGAGCAAAAATTGAATCAGAAGCAATAAGCATTCAAACAGAAAGGAAATAAAATGTAGCAGAGGTTCACAGAAGAACCAAAAGTAAAATTGCGTCTCAGGTCTCAAGAGACTAGGTAGCAGAGCCTAGATCTCTATTTGCCTTCCTAGATCCAAGTTAGCAAAGCAATTGACAAGAATTAGAAGAGAAAGCAGTAGAAGAACAAAAATCAGATTCAATTATGCAGAAAACAAATTGAAAAGAGTTTGAATGGGAATTGAGACAGAATTTCCTCAATTTCACACCCAAAACTCAGAAACAGAAGAGTAGAATTGCCCAAGTACGAATGAGGAAGGAGATCAGTCAATTCTCCCTTGATCCTCTTAGTGCTCGGTCAAGTCTCTCAAGAAAGCTCAAAGAAAGTGCAAATTCAAAGGCTAAACCAAAAGTAAGTCAAAAGGTAAAAAAATTCCAAAAAAAAAGGGTCCTAATTACATCAAACTAGCTTCTATTTATACACTTTCTATTCTTGGATTTTGGGATTTGGATGGGCTTTTGATTTGGTGAAGAAATGAATTCAAATGGATTTTTAATTTGAATTTTTTGCCCATTAAAAGTCACTTCCAGGAGGCTGCCCTACCCTTGTGGAGGGCAGGGCAGAAAATTGGTGCATGGTGGTGCGTCCGTGGTGCGGCTGGTGCGGCCTTGTGCGAGTTTGGTGCGCCCTGATGCGTGGAACGCTGCCCTGCCCGCGCCAAGGGCAGGGCAGGAAAAGTTGGCGCGCCAGATTTGTCTTGGTGCTGCCAGAACGTGTCATGGTGCTGCCAGAATCCAAAGTTGGTGCGCCAGAATTGAGCTTGGTGCATAGGATGCTGCCTTGTCCTCGCGAAGGGCAGGGCAGAAAAAATTGGTGCTGCCAGGAGAGGATTGTGGTGCGCGCTGGTGCTGCCAGGAGAGGATTTGGTGCGCCAGATTTGTGTGTGGTGCGCCAAGATCGTGCGCCAATCCAAATACTGCCCTGCCCGCGCCAAGGGCAGGGCAGAGTTCCCTCTTCCACGTCCCGTGTTCGAAACACGGCTGGGGCACAAATTCAATTAATTTCCTTGGCTTCTTGGCACGGCAATCAACCTTAGTTCTTGGCTTCCTCATGGTTCCTTGTTCGATCCTTGTAGCATGCATGGGTGACATTTTTCCCTTGAATTTCTTCCTTAGAGAGCCCGATTCTGCCCTCCACAAGGGCAGGGCAAGGTTCTCTTCCTCTTGGTCCCAAG
Source organism: Arachis hypogaea (assembly GCF_003086295.3). NCBI lineage: Eukaryota > Viridiplantae > Streptophyta > Magnoliopsida > Fabales > Fabaceae > Arachis > Arachis hypogaea. The sequence goes on along the minus strand of NC_092041.1, from coordinate 41,089,857 downwards.
GCACATTTTGTGCTCTGCCCTTGTAGTGGGCAGGGCAGAGTTGCCTTCTCTTCTTGGTTCTCTTATGTTGCCCTCCTAGAGGGCAGTTTGCCCTTGTGGAGGGCAATGTTGCCTCCCCCTTAGCATGCGGCACGCTTCTTATTGCTTCGGCCACGCTTTCCTTTCCTTAGGCTACACTTCTTAGGCCACGCTTTTCCTTTTCTTTTCTTTTCTTCACCTACAATAAACCAAAACAACCACTCCAAGTATCACTAAATTCAAGAGGCTTATAAATCAATTAAAATTCAATTAAAATTAGCTCAAACCTCATGATTTAACATTAATTTCATGGTGGTTGCTTGATTTAGAGAAGTTATGCATTTTCACTCCAAATCACTTACTTAGGATGCAAGAAAGTGCATAAATGCTAACAAAACAAGTGAAATTAGCTTGAAAAATGGGTATATGATGACTTGTCATCACAACACCAAACTTAAATCTTGCTTGTCCCCAAGCAAGCCTCAAAACTAAGAGTAAATGAAATGAATAGGAAAAGGATACTTATCCTTATTATGCAGATAGCAGAACTTGATCTATGGGGCATTTATGCAGACAATGACAACTCAAGTTATTGTTCTTGTTACATAATATACATTTTGCATCAAAGGTTTGCTAAACTTGCTGTTATAAGACTCACTCTTTGATTCTTCCCTTGCTAACTTTTCTTGGCTTATAATGCTTTAACAAGCTTATTATTCTTTTAGAGGTTGGGTGTCAAATGCTGCAGCATAGCCTTTGGCTTTATTTTCTTTCTTTTTGCTCAACATTTTTCCACCACAGACACATGGCTCATTAATTCTTCCTAGGATCATTGATGCCCAGCATCTCTTTGGATAACTAAATGTTTTGTATCCAAGTTGCTCTTTATTGTGGATTTTCAATTGGCCATCCCAAATCAGTTGATCTAAGTGACCGGGTTTCAAAATACCCCTTAGAATTTACTCATCCAAGCAGATCTTAGTACAAGAACACCACAGGCATATGTCCTAAGGTTCAAGCTATTGGTGTCCAACCTTTATTCTTTGTTTTTCTTGCCACTTTGGCTTTTTCTTTCCCTTTTTCTTTCTGTTTTTGTTACCAAGGGCTTTTTCATTATTGATAGGAGTTTTTATAACAGCAAGCTAACTCACACTTGAATGAGAATGATATTATGCAACAATTATTTCATGAGTTATGCATTTAATCAAACACATATACCACCACCAACTTCCATTCATACTTATGCAACATTGGATATTTCACTTTTCAATTCAAACCAAACTCTTTTATTTAAGCATATGGGAAACAAAGCAATATTTAAAGCTAAGTGATGGATACAAGCATTATGCAGACTTATCATTTTTCTAGCTATTTATTAACTAACTAAAATGAAAAGCAAAGAACAGAAAATGCATAAAGTAAAAGAAATAAATGATGGAGGCATATCATGTTTCAGACATGCATCTCCTTATTAGAGACATGAAAGAGGAGGTATGAAAGAACTTTGCCACCTTCTAATGGTCATGGCTGCTGCTTGATTCTCCCTTCTTCTTCTTTCTCTTCCCTGTCTTGGAGTAATCTCTGATCTCTTCACCAGGACATCTTCTACCCCAAACAGAATCTAAGAGTCCTTTGAGCCCAAAATCTTCCAATCTGTTAAAGGTTGACTCAGTGTATTGATGAGATCTTGCTTGTTGCTTGGCTAAAAATTCAGGGCATTGCTCAAATGGCTTGATCTCAGGATTGAGTGTTGGCAGATTGTGGGTTAAGTACTCCAACCTTGCTTGCATGTTTTCATCATTCTCCATTCTTTGTACGTGTCTAACTTCTCCCATGGTATGATGAACATTCTTCCATTGATACAGGTTGTGACTATATTCCTCTGCTTTAGCTTGACTAAAATACAGCTTATCATATGATTCTTTGAATTCTTTGTATTGCTCTTTTTGCCCTTCAAGAATCTGTGCTTGAAATTCTTGCTGCTGAGTCATCATTTGTTGCTGCCATTTCTCTTGTTTTTCCTCCATTTGATGCTGCCAAGCCTCTCGTTCCTCTTTTTCTTTCAAAAATTGCTCCATAATTTCAGGATGGGGCTCTAGATATTTCTCTTGGCCCTCCTGATTTTGGCCTTGTTGGGCCTACATGAGTTGATTTTGACCTTGTTGAGCCTGCATGAGTTGCTGAGATAGTTCTTCAATTGATCTTTGCAATTGGCTCATATCTATGGCATCATAAGCTTGATTTCGTCCTTCCTCTCTTTGTGATCTCCTTTGTCTAAGAGCTACTAACCCTTCTTGATCTTCTTCTTCATTTGTTCCCTCCATGCTCTTCTTGGTAATCCATTTCCCTTTCTTCACTTTTGTTGTGTCCTCATCTTCAAAGAGTATGTTAGCTCTGTCACATAGCCTTTGGATGGTGCTTGGATGTCCAAGACCTTTTGCTTTGCTTGTGCTATCGGCCATTTCTTGAATACTGTCGGCTATGAGTTGTGCAAGATTGATCTCACCTCCATGCAAGATGCAGTATGTCAAGAGTGCTCGTTTGATTGTGACCCAAGAGGCGTTTCCAGTAGGAAGGATAGATCTCCTCACTATTTCATACCATCCCTTAGCCACAGGAGTAAGATTTATTCTCCTTATGTGACTTGGAATTCCCTTTGAGTCTCTTTCCCAATCTGTATTTTCCATGCATAACCCCTGCAGGATCTCATCAGGATTATTTTTCATTTGCATTCTAGCCTCATAACTAGGCTCTGGATAGGTTATGGTTCTCAACTTGAGGGCTCTTGTGATAGCAGCTGGGCTAAAACTCACTTCAACCCCTCTGACATAGCTTGTGTAAGGAGCACTATTTTTGTTTTCTTTTGCAGCATTTGCATAGAACTCCCTGATCATTACTGCACTGATGTCAGTCAGAGGAGCACACAAGAGTTCCCACCTCCTTTCTCTAGTAATTTGCCTCATAATGGGGTATTCTCCTTCCCTCAAATCAAGGCCTTTCTCATAGATGACATTCTTTGCCTCTATGAACCTATGATATCTCCCTTCATGGAATTGGGATCTAAACTTGCGTGCATCAAATGATGGGGGTTCGGTTACCATAGGTTCTTTTCCCGGCCTTCTTTTTGAGCTTGAGGAGGCCATTGAAATTAAAGTGAAAAGAAAGAGGAAGTGAGAGTAGAAGAACTATGTGTTGTGTTTGGGAAGAGTTGTGGTTCGGTTTTGATGTGTGAGGTAAGGGAATTATGTTGGTTTTGGAAGTGGAAGAGAGTATGGTTTTAATATGAAAGTGGCTTGAATAAGAATGTGTATACCGTGTAGGTGCCAACGGCTACTTATAGGTGAATTCTTTAAGCCTTCCAACAAAACCATAATGAATGAATGAAGAAGGAACCGTTAGTGTTCATGAAGGGCTGAGATTGGTTTGCTCATTCAAGGAATGCATGAGATGGACGGCTTGCATGTGTTGTTGAGGCTTTGACAAGGATCCTTCTTCCATTGGCTGCATGTACCTCGGTGTTTAATGTTGCATGCATGCAAATTTTGTTCCCCATGAGCGCGTTATCCTAGGCACATGTGACCTTCCTCACATAACTCCTCCTAGTCGTGGCCCCTCCTTGAGTTTTGTCTTAACCTTTTTCTTTCACCTGAACCAAAACAGCTAGCTTAGAATATTAATATAACCGTGGCAACTTATTTGCAATAATAAAATAAATTGTTTTGGTTTGTTTAATAGTTATTAAAATTGTTTTTGTGATCAATTGTGTCCCTAAATAAAATGCTAAAAGTTGGTGAACACCAAACTTATCTTTTATTGAGGGGACGGCTCAACATTGCAAACCGTTCTCACAATTGATGCATTTTTAAAAAAAATGATGTATGATTCCTTGTCTGTATGGTTTTGAGTCCATGATTGGGAAATGATCTTCTGAACATTGTTGCACATGCAGACACCAAACTTAGTGTTTGGTCACTGATACGTAAAATTTAGATTTCACGTATTTACCGGCAAGTATACCGGGTCGTATCAAGTAATAAAACTCACTAAGAGTGAGGTCGATCCCACGGAGATTGGTAGATTAAGCAACTTTAGTTAATGGTAAATTTAGTCAAGCAAACATGGTTTTAATTTCATGAGCATTTTGATTTTTTAACATAATTGCAAGAATTTAAATGGCAAAGAATGTAAAGAACTAGAAGAGAGAAATGAAATAAAAGTAAATAGCGGAAACTTAAATTGCAAGAAACTTAAATGACATCAAAAGTAAATTGCAAGAATATAAAGTGCTGAATTCTAAAGAGCAGAAGAGTAAATAGCAAGAAATAAAGAAACAGAATGTAAATGACAAGAATAATAAATTGCAAGAATGTATAAGGGAATTGGGCAATGGGTTTTCAAACACTAAGAACAAAAGAAATGAGAATTAATGATAGAGAGGATCATTAGGGATCAGAGATGTTAGTTTTCATGAATTGATGTTAGTCAAATCCTTCTCAATCATGGGTATAGATCTATGGCAAGTGGGTGATTGAATCCCAATCTCTTGGTGATTCAATCTCTCTCAACATAACCAACTGCCACTCTCGTGATCTAATTGTTCATGAGAAGAGATGAAGCTCAAATCTATCCAGCCACACAATTCCTATAATCTCAACCAAGGAGAGTTACATCTCACATACTAACCAAGGTATATTGATTAAAGAAATCATGAAAGGATGAACTCTAAACTGAATTATGTGGCTCATTCCTCAAACTCACCACATAATTCATATAGATTAACCCCTCTCTCGATGGTGGTTGAATCTTTGAAGATCAAGAGTCTCCTCTTTAGATCAACCACTAGAATTGAGGAGGAGAAGATGGGTTCACCAATTCATTCTAACAAACAGAGCTCCTCCCCCTAATGAAAGTGGGGTTTAGTGAGTCATTGCTCCAATTTCAACAACAATTGCCATGAACAAAAATTAAACTAAGTATAAAGGAAGAAGAAGAAGAATGAAGTGCTTAAAACTTGAAGATGAAGAAGAAAAATTCCAATAGAAAACCAAAGATGAGCTTTCCGGGAGAGTACCCGGAAGTTCTAACCATAAGCTAAGTAAAAGTGCTAAAAAGTGAATAAAAATTCTAAGTGTTAAAAAGTATTCAAAAGTCCAAAAGTCCTCTACAAGTACATCAATCTCTTCTATTTATACTACTCCTAAAACTCTTCAGAGATCTTCAATTTGGGTTAGCAATGTGGGCTTTCTCATTGTTGAATTCTTGGCTCAATTGGAAGTGTTGCTAGACTTGGAATGGAAGAGTTCATTCATCATGTTTCTGGCCCATTGGCTTGGCGTTATTGGCACTAACTCCAAGCCAAATGCACGTTGGCAACGTGCAAGACATTTTCCTGGTAGTGAAGTATGAGACTTGGGCGTTGCTAGCCCAAGTTGTTGCCAACAACTTGCTTTTCCTCTTCTTGGCTCTACTTTCATGCTAAATGTAGCCCAGAATTTGAGTGTCAACCTTCAGCCTCAATATGAACTATTATACATCATTGGAAAGCTCTTGATGTCTATTTTCTAATGCCACTGGAATCACCTCAATTGGACTTTCCTAGCTCAAGTTATGGTTCCTCAAAGAAGGTAAGGTCAAGCTGCCAAGTTGTTGCCAAGTTGTTGCCAAAAACGCACCTTAAACCCCAAGTTGGCAACGTGCTCGTGCCTTACTCTCCCAAGGCAAGGGCTTGGGGCTGGCGTTGTTGCAAAACACGCCCCCTATCTAGCACGTTGGCAACGTGCTCGAGCCACACTCCTAGGCTAATCTCTAGCCTTCTTGAATTTCACTTCATGTTCTTGTTTTTAGGGCCTAAAGATGACTCTGGTTTGGCTTTAATTTTGTGCTTCACCATAGACTATTATATATGGTTGGAAAGCTCTGAATGTCAGCTTTCCAATGCAACTGGAAGCACTCAATTTGGATCTCTGTAGCTCAAGATATCTTCCATTGAAGAGGACATGGTCAGGCTGCCTTGTTGGAGTTGTTGTGAATAACGCCCATACATTTCAAGTTAGCAACGTGCACCACAATTTCCTGGCGTTGTTGTGAATAACTCCTTCTCTTTAGCACGTTGGCAACGTGCTCGAGCCTTTCTCAAGGCTCCATGCTTGCTTCCTGGCGTTGGCAACGTGCATGGCAAGGCCAATGGGCGTTGGCAACGTGCATGGCATGCTTGTGGGCGTTGGCAACGTGCATGGCAAGGCCAATGGACGTTGGCAACGTGCATGGCAAGGCCAATGGGCGTTGGCAACTTGGTTGGCACCAAGACTTGGTGCCAAGCCAAGCAACCATTCCTGGCGTTGTTGCCAAACACTCCAATGCTTCCTAGCTTCAACAACGTGCTCGAGCTCCTCTTTGGTGCCAAAATTGCTTGTGTGTGGCGTTGGCAACGCCACTCTCAAGTTGGCAACGCCAACTTTGCTTCTTGTCTTCCTCCAGGGCCAAACTTGCTTGTGTGTGGCGTTGGCAACGCCCTTCTAGAGTTGGCAACGCCAACTTTGCTTCCAGGGTTGCCAAGCTTGCTTGGCGTGGTTGTGTGTGGCGTTGGCAACGCCCTCCTCAAGTTGGCAACGCCAACTTTGCTTCTTCCAGGGCCAAGCTTGCCTTGCTTGTGTGTGGCGTTGTCCATAAAAACGCACCATGTTCCCAAGTTGGCAACGCCAACTCCTCTTCCTGGCGTTGCCAAGAACAACGCCCCTTATCCTCCAAGTTGGCAACGCCAACTCCTCTTCCTGGCGTTGCCAAGAACAACGCCCCTTATGTCCAAGTTGGCAACGCCAACTTCTTGCCCAGCTTGCATCATTCTTGCTTCCATGCATCCTTGTTTCATCACCTATCATCAACAAGGGAAATAGCTTCAAAGTCTTGCCAATTCATGCAATAAATTTCATGAGATTTATTCATACTCATTCATAAATGCATTCCTTAAATCATTTGCATGAATTAGGCTAGAATCAACATATTCCTTGGTACTCTCATGCATGGAAACAAAACTCATAAAAGGACTTGTTTATTTAGAGAAAATGAGTGAAATTAAGCTAAAATCAACTAAACTAACTAGCTAATATATCAAATATGCAATTGCATCACAACACCAAACTTAAAGTATTGCTTGTCCTCAAGCAAAATATAAAGGACTTTGTCACAAGAATTTAAGATGTAAGACTTGAATGTTCTTCCAGAGAGTAATTTTTCATTGAGCATGTCATCCTCACTTGTGTGGTCATTAATTTATTGTAATTGAACACAACTATTCAACTTTTTCGATTAGAATGCTTGCTTCAATACTAAATTGATTAACTTCACTAGACTTCCTTTTATACCTTAGCACATGACCCTTGAACCATTCTTTCCTTGATGCTTCTCTTCTTTTTTTTTTCTTTTTTTTTCATTTTAAATGAGCTCGAAATCTTGTCTTAAGGCGGCTCTTTAGCATAAGCTTTCAATCAACAATCCCAAACCAGTTGGTTCAAGTTGTTAAGTGTTGAGACACTCTTAAAGATTTACTCACTCAAGCCTCTTTCCTTAACACATTCAATCACAGGCATATAACAATGAAATTTTGTTTGAATAGTGGTGTCCAGCACCTCTTTGGGTTGCTAAATGTTCTGTTATAGAGCTACTCTTGATTGTGGGTTTTCAATCGATAATCCCGAGTTAGTTAACTCAAGTTACCGGGTGATGAAGCACCCCTCGGATTTACTAGCCCAAGTATGTCTCTTAACATCAATCACCACAGACACATATCCAAATTTTGTCATTGATGCCTAGCCTTTCATTCCTTGTACTCTATTTTCTTTATTGTCAAGGTTATTTGTGCTTTTACTGTTAAAGCCTTTGTGATCCTTAACCAAACTAGTCTTGTATAGGCAAGCATTCTTTTGAGTTCATTGAACCTTGATTCTCTCACAATAAATATACTAGCACTTTTCTTATGGGACAACATGATCCTTTTTAAGCTAGATTTCTCTCTGTTCTTGCTCAAACTAAATCTTTTATTCCAATGACAAGTAAAAGTACTAAAGACAAGCAACCATTCTAAATCTGTGAGTGGTGATGCATGGAATGGGCAACATAAAAGACAATGCTTCAAAAAGAAAATGCATCCTAGAAGGTATACCATATTTCAGACATACATCTTCTTTATTTAATAGAACATAAAGAAACATAAAGAAAAACAAAGGAACTTCACCACCTTTAGTCTTCATGTCCCTTTTCCTTTGCTTGATTCTCCTTGCTTTCCCTTGCCCTTTGGATCTTGTTTCTTTTTACTTCTTAGCTCTCCTTGTTGCTTTGTTGTTGAATCCCCCTTTGGATCTTCTTTCTTTTTACTTCTTAGCTCTCCTTGTTGCTTTGTTGTTGAATTCCCCTTTGGATCTTCTTTCTGCCAAATTCCTGAGCTTATCATTGTCTCCTGTAGCCTCTGTTGATTGAATCTCACCCTTGCTAGTTCCTGCTCTTCAAATATCTTGCGAGCTTCATTGAAGGTTTTAATTTGTGGGTTAAGTAATGGGGGAGTGGAACAGAGGTAACTGAGCTTTTCTTGGGTGCATATATCATAGTCAAGTCTGTCCTTGTGCCTGGCTTCCCTGAACATTCTGTTTTCATTGAAATCTCTGTAGAGTGTTTCATGTCTAGCATCCAACCTATGGAGAAGTTCTCTTTGCTGAGCTTGCTCTATCCTTAGTTGAGCTTGTTCTTGTATCACTTTCTCCATGGCTTTTTCATGTTCCATAGTTGAATTGTTGATGGCTTCCTGCATCTTGGCATATTGTTCTTGTTGTAACTCCATCATGTGTGCTTGGTACTCATTTTGTTGGTTCATCCATTGAACTTGAACCCCTCTTTGCTGGTCCATCAACTGCCAAAGGTCCCTTTGTTGTTGTGCTTGTTCCTCTTGGCTTCTTTGAATTTGTGAATATTGCCCAGAAATTCCTTCCAAGGCGGCTTGGAGTTGGTTCATGTCCAAGGTGTGGGATTCATCCATTTCTTGAGGCTCCTCCTCTTGTCTTACTTCTTTCCTTTTCTTCCTTCTTGCTAAAGGTTGCCTTTCCAATTGGGTTGTGGTGATGAACTCCAACCTTTCTTTGGTAAGAGGTTTCCCAACAGAGACCACATCAGTTTCTTCAAATTCTCCCAGAGGCACTCCAGCTTCTTCACATAGGCGCAGAATAGTACTAGGATATCCTAGCCAGCTGTCCTGTTTGACCTTTTGAGCTATTTCAATGATGTTCTTGGCTATAATGTCTCCAACATTGATTTCCCCTCCTTTCATTATGCAATGGATCATTATAGCTCTATTCACCGTTACCTCAGAGTTATTTGAAGTAGAGATCAATGACCTCCTCACTATGTCATGCCATCCTTTTGCTTGAGGTATGAGATCACCTCTCCGAAGTTTGAGTGGTCGGCCATGTGAATCCAACACCCAATCCGTGCCTATTCTGCATAAGTCACTCACCACATCCACATATCTTGGGTCATTTTCAACCCTTTCTTCATAGCTGGGTCGTTTGAACTGTTTTGCCTTGACTTTTAGCACCCTGTTGATGGTGTCCGGGCTAAAATCAACAGTCACACCTCTTACATAACTCATGTAAGGTTCTTCATCATCATATTCTCTTATCACATTAGTGAAGAATTCATGGATGAGAAGCATGCTCACTTCTTGAGGTTGGTCACAGAGAAGCTCCCATCCCCTTTTTCTGATTATTTTTTGTATTTCAGGATATTCATCTTTTTTAAGCTTGAATGGTAGCTCTGGAACAACATCTTTGCTTGACATCCAACTAAAGATCCGCTCATTGTGTTTGGATTTGAATCTTCTTTCATCAAATTCATCTTCTCTCCTATCCCTTGATGATGAGGCCATTGAGATTCACTTGCAAGGTTGAATCTCCCCAACACCAAACTTAGATGAATGCTTGTCCTCAAGCACAAGGAAAATGATTGTGAATGAGAGAGGTATAAGATGAGCACGGTGACTTATAGAAAATAGAAAATGATGGTGAAGGAGGTTGAGTGTTTCGGTTATGTGAGAGATGTGATGCTCCAAGAGTTTTGTTGGGTAGAGGTGAGGTTCAAGGCTAGAATTTGTGAAGCATGGAATAGGTTGGAGGTTGAGTGTGAGTTCGGGTAATGAAATGAGGTTATGGGGGTAGAGGAATGAGTGATGAAGAATGAGGTTTGATGAATGTGGTTGAAGTATTTAAAGTGAACTTTGGTGAGGGTGCATGGTTCTAGTGGCATTTAAGGCTCGGTCATGGCATGGGGAGCATGCTTCCTTGTGCCCAATGCATGTTAAGTTCACTTCTTTCCAATGCACAAAGTTTAAGACTCATGTGACTTCCCATCCTTGTGTATCCGTGACCTCATTCACCATGATTCTCCATCATTTCTTTCTTTCTTTCATTATATGCTTCCAAGATTCCCCATCACTTCTTTCTTTCTTTCCTGCAACAAAATGCCAAAGGCTTGAGATTCTTAAAGTGACATTAATGGCTAAAAACTTATGATGATGTTCCTATGCAAAATTGACTAAATTAGATTCCCTAATCTATTTTTTTTTAGCATTAATAATGCAAGTAAAGACACCAAACTTAGCTTGTGACTAAATGTTCTATGGAATTAATTCCAAAGATAGCCACCTCAAACTTAGTAATTTACCTACATTAGATGCTATTTCACGTTTTTTTTTTATATAACTAAAGTAGATGACAATACTTTCATAGCCTAGCATTTTCGTGTATGTATGGACACCAAACTTAGTTTGTGGCTAAGTGTTGTAGAACACACATTTGCCATTACTTCAAGATTGGCCACACCAAACTTAGTGCCTTGCATACACCATGTACTAGTCTACTTGATCATCATTGGTTACTAAAACATGAAAATAAAAGACTCCCTGTGCATGGGTTGCCTCCCATGAAGCGCTTTGTTTATTGTCCTTAGCTCGACATTGCAGCTTCTTTGCTCATGTTAAGAGTTGCACACTCTCTTCCTTGCTCCAAGGGCCACCAAAATAGTGCTTCACCCTATGTCCATTAGTTGTGAAGGTTTGCTTTGAGGCTTCATCAAGTAATTCAACATAGCCATGAGGTGATACTTTGGTGATGGTGTATGGACCAGTCCATCTAGACCTCAGCTTCCCAGGGAAGATCTTCAATCTTGAATTGAATAGCAACACCTTTTGGCCCGGTTCAAATGTTCTTTGAGAAATCCTCTTATCATGCCATCTCTTTGCTCTCTCTTTGTATATTTTGGCATTGTCATATGCCTCCAATCTGAACTCCTCAAGTTCATTGAGTTGTAGCAACCTCTTCTCTCCTGCTGCTTGAGCATCTAAATTAAGAAGTTTGGTGGCCCAGAAGGCCTTATGTTCAAGCTCCACAGGGAGGTGGCATGCCTTTCCATACACCAGCTGAAACGGAGATTTTCCTATGGGTGTCTTGAAGGCTATCCTATATGCCCAAAGTGCATCATCCAGCTTCCTAACCCAATCCTTTCTTGTTGTTCCCACAGTTTTCTCCAAGATCCTTTTTAGCTCTCTGTTGGCAAGTTCAGCTTGCCCATTGGTTTGAGGGTGATATGGTGTGGCCACTTTGTGAGTAACACCATATTTGTGGAGTAAAGAATTGAGCTGCTTGTTGCAAAAGTGGCTTCCCCCATCACTTATAAGTCCTTTGGGTACTCCAAATCTAGTGAATATGTTCTTCTTGAGGAATTGCAAGACCACGTTGGTATCACATGTGGTGGTGGCTATTGCTTCTACCCATTTGGAGACATACTCCACTGCTACCAGGATGTATTTGAACGTGTAGGATGGAGGAAAAGGTCCCATGAAATCTATTCCCCACAAATCAAAGAGTTCCACTTCCAAAATGAACTTTTGAGGCATCTCATTTTTCTTTGACAAACCCCCTGTTCTTTGACATTCATTACATTGGCTCACAAACTCCCTAGCATCCTTGAAGATTGAAGGCCAATAGAAACCACTTTGAAGGACCTTTGCAGCAGTTCTTTCAGCCCCAAAATGGCCACCATAGCTAGAGTTGTGACAATGCCATAGTATGTCCTTCATCTCACCTTCTGGCACACATCTTCTTATCATTCCATCTGGGCATCTTTTGAACAAGAATGGTTCATCCCAGAAGAAGAACTTAGCCTCATGTAGCAGCTTATTGACTTGTTGTTTTGTGTACTCTTGTGGAATGATTCTCCCCGCCTTGTAGTTGGCCATATCTGCAAACCAAGGGACATGTTGAATGTGCAAGAGGTATTCATCTGGAAACTCTTCATTTATTGATGGAATGTTGTCTTGGCATGCATCTTGTGGTACCCTTGATAAGTGATCAGCAACTTGATTTTCACTGCCCTTTCTATCTTTGATCTCAATGTCAAACTCTTGTAGGAGTAGCACCCATCTGATTAGCCTTGGTTTGGCATCCTGTTTTGACATAAGATACTTAATAGCAGCATGGTCAGCATACACTAAGACTTTAGATCCAATCAAATATTGTCTAAACTTATCAAAAGCATATACCACGGCTAGTAACTCTTTCTCTGTTGTGGTGTAGTTTCTTTGAGTTTCATTCAATACCTTACTTGCATAGTAGATAACATGAAGCTTCTTTTCCTTCCTTTGCCCCAACACAGCACCAATTGCAAGGTTACTTGCATCACACATGAGTTCAAAAGGTAGTCCCCAACTTGGGGGTGTGATGATTGGTGCTGTGGTGAGCTTAGCCTTTAGAGTTTCAAAAGCATGTTTGCATTCATCATCAAAGATAAAAGGATTGTCTACCACCAACAAATTGCTTAGTGGCTTTGCTATTTTTGAAAAATCTTTGATGAATCTCCTATAGAAACCAGCATGTCCTAAGAAACTTCTAACGGCTTTCACACTAGTTGGCAAAGGAAGTTTTTCTATAATTTCTACTTTTGCCTTGTCAACTTCTATACCCTTTCTTGAAATTTTATGACCAAGAACAATGCCTTCGGGTACCATGAAATGGCATTTCTCCCAATTCAAAACTAAGTTTGTTTCTTGGCATCTTTTCAAGACTAAGGTAAGATGATGCAAGCAAGTATTGAAGGAATCACCAAAAACAGAGAAATCATCCATAAAGACTTCAATAAATTTTTCTACCATGTCCGAGAAGATTGATAGCATGCACCTTTGAAAGGTAGCTGGGGCATTACACAGTCCAAATGGCATTCTCCTATATGCAAAGACTCCAAAGGGGCAAGTAAAGGAAGTCTTCTCTTGATCCATGGGGTCAACCACAATCTGATTATACCCAGAATATCCATCAAGAAAACAGTAATAGGCATGGCCAGCCAACCTTTCAAGCATCTGATCAATGAAAGGTAGAGGGAAGTGATCTTTCCGTGTGGCATCATTCAGCCTCCTATAGTCTATGCACATCCTCCACCCTGTCACTGTTCGTGTTGGAATAAGCTCATTCTTCTCATTAACAATGACAGTCATGCCTCCTTTCTTAGGTACTACTTGCACTGGACTAACCCATGGGCTGTCAGATATAGGGTAGATGATCCCAGCCTTGCACAACTTCAGAACTTCCTTTTGAACAACCTCCTTCATTGTAGGATTCAATCTTCTTTGAGGTTGTACCACTGGTTTGGAACCCTCCTCTAAGAGTATCTTGTGCATGCATACAGCAGGGCTTATGCCTTTCAAGTCATCAATGGTCCATCCCAACGCCTCTTTGTGAGCTCTCAAAACCACAAGGAGCTTTTCTTCTTCCTCTTCATTCAATGTGGAATTGATGATCACTGGGAAGCTATCCTTCTCACCAAGGAACGCATATTTAAGATGAGGGGGTAGTGGTTTCAACTCTTGTTGTGGTGCCTCTTCTTTCGTAGCTTCACTTGGTTCCTTTGATGCTTCCAATTTGTTCCCTTCTTGGTCCTTGATGTTATGGACTTCCTCTTGTTTCATTTGATGATTTGTGTCAAGCACTTCTTCAACCAAAGAATCTACTACATCAACCCTCATGCAATTTTCTTTCTCAACAGGGTGTTGCATTGCTTTGAAGACATTTATGGTCATTTGCTCATCATGCACTCTGAAAATCATCTCTCCTTTTTCCACATCAATGATTGTTCTAGCTGTAGCCAAAAAGGGTCTGCCAAGAATGACTGAATTGTTTCCCTCTTCATCCATGTCTAGAACCACAAAATCAGCTGGAAATATGAAGTTCCCCACCTTCACCAAGAGGTTCTCAACTACTCCATTTGGTACTTTGATGGATCTGTCAGCAAGTTGAAGTGACATCCTTGTGGGTTTAAGCTCTTCAATCATCATTTTCTTCATCATGGTAAGGGGCATTAGGTTAATGCTTGCTCCCAGATCACAAAGTGATTTGTCAACGGCCATGCTCCCAATTGTGCAAGGTATGAGGAAGCTGCCAGGGTCTTTGAGTTTTGGAGGTAGCCCTTGTTGAATGATGGCACTACACTCTTGATTGAGAATCACCGTTTCTTTTTCTTGCCAACTTCTCTTCTTGGTGATCAATTCCTTAAGAAACTTTGCATATAATGGCATCTGTTCCAGAGCTTCTGCTAATGGGATGTTGATTTCAAGTTTCTTGAAGATTTCTAAGAACCTTGGGAATTGTTGGTCCTTTGCTCCTTTGTGTATCCTGGTTGGGTATGGAAGCTTGGGTACATAAGCTTTCACTCCTTCATTTTTGTTTTCTTTTTGTGGATTTATACTCTCCTTGCCATCACGGTAGCCTCCTTGACTTGGGGGATTGCCTTGTGGCTTGACAACCTCCTTGCCTTTGTTAGATGTTGAAGCCTTTTCTTCATCTTGCCTCTCCACTGTGTCTTGCTCTTTGGGTTTTGTTGCTTCTTTATTTGAACTTTCACCAACTACTTTGCCACTTCTTAGCTGCAGAGCCTTACATTCTTCTCTTGGGTTGGGTATTGTGTCACTTGGAAGAACATTGGTTGGTCTCTCGGCTTGTTTGGCTAATTGTCCCACTTGTCTCTCAATATTCTTCATGATGACCTCATGTTCCTTGTGTCCCTTAGCTAAGGCTTGAGTGGTTTGAGCAAGTGCTTGCAAGGTTGCTTCAAGACTTGCAATTCTAGTCTCATGATGGTCAATTGGGGGTATGATGGGGGGTGATTGTTGTTGGAAGTTGTTGGGTGGATTAGTGTGGTAATTCTGTGTGTTGGATGTTGGTGCAGAGAAGTTATTTTGGTGAGTTTGTGAGTTATGATGGGGTGGTTGGTATGTGTTTTGGGTTTTTCTATATTGGTTAGTGTTGTTGGCATGGTGATTTTGGTTGTTTGTGTTACGGGTTTGATTGTGGTTGCTATTCTTTTGCCAATGGTTTTCTCCCCACTTTAGATTGGGATGATTTTTCCAAGATGGGTTGTATGTATCTCCATGAAATTCATCATGAGAATTTGAAGTATTCTGCATGTACTGGACTTGTTCTTGTGGTTGTTCAACATTGGTCCCTTCACCTTGGTTCCATTCAAGCAATGGTTGATTTGTTGTGTTCACTGCTACAAGTTGCAAACCATCCATTCTCTTTGTTATCATCTCCATTTGTTGTTGGATTTGTTGGTGCATTAACTTATTTTGTGCCAAGATAGCATCAACACCTTCAAGCTCCATTACACCTTTCTTTGGGGGCGGATTGTGTTGCCTCTCTGATGAGTAATAGTATTGGTTATTTGCCACAATCTCAATGAGGTCTTGGGCCTCCTCGGCAGTTTTCATCATGTTGAGTGATCCTCCTGATGAGTAATCTAGTCCCTTCCTTGCTTCGAAGCTTAAGCCTTCATAGAAATTTTGGAGCTTAACCCAATCACTAAACATGTCAGGGGGGCATCTTCTCATTAGTGCTTTATACCTTTCCCAGGCTTCATACAATGACTCCCCTTCCATTTGCCTAAAAGTCTGAACCTCTGTCTTCAACTTGATGATCTTTTGAGGTGGGTAGAACTTTGCTAGAAATTTGCCCATCACTTCATTCCAATCATTGAGGCTTTCCTTGGGGAATGATTCTAGCCATTGAGTGGCTTTATCCCTCAAAGAGAACGGAAATAGCAACAACTTGTAGACATCTGGATGCACTCCATTTGTCTTCACTGTATTGCATATCCTTAGAAAAACAGAGAGATGTTGATTTGGGTCTTCAAGAGGCCCCCCTCCATAAGAGCAATTGTTCTGTACCAAAGTGATGAGCTAAGGTTTTAACTCAAAGTTATTGGCCTGAACATTTGGTGTAGCAATACTGCTCCCACAATGTCTTGGATCAGGGATAGTAAATGAGGATAACACCCTTCTAGCTTGTCCACCATTATTGTTGACCCCTCCAGGAGGGTTTTGCATCTCATCCTCCATGGTTTGGTCTTCTTCCTCTGACTCCTCTGACCCTTCTTCACCAACTATGAACTTTCCTCTTTCTGCTCTCCTTATCCTTCGGCGGGTTCTCTCGTCCTCAATATTATGTCTATTAGCTCCTGACATACACAAACAAAACCAAAGTCACAAGTGCAATATTCTAGAACTAGAGTGAAATTGGGGTTAGTGAAACAAAGTATCAAACAGTTAGTGGGCTTAACAAAAACACAAAGAAAATGCTTAATCTACACCACCTTTCACTTAATCATTGTCAATCTTTCCAATCCCCGGCAACGGCGCCAAAAACTTGATACGTAAAATTTAGATTTCACGTATTTACCGGCAAGTATACCGGGTCGTATCAAGTAATAAAACTCACTAAGAGTGAGGTCGATCCCACGGAGATTGGTAGATTAAGCAACTTTAGTTAATGGTAAATTTAGTCAAGCAAACATGGTTTTAATTTCATGAGCATTTTGATTTTTTAACATAATTGCAAGAATTTAAATGGCAAAGAATGTAAAGAACTAGAAGAGAGAAATGAAATAAAAGTAAATAGCGGAAACTTAAATTGCAAGAAACTTAAATGACATCAAAAGTAAATTGCAAGAATATAAAGTGCTGAATTCTAAAGAGCAGAAGAGTAAATAGCAAGAAATAAAGAAACAGAATGTAAATGACAAGAATAATAAATTGCAAGAATGTATAAGGGAATTGGGCAATGGGTTTTCAAACACTAAGAACAAAAGAAATGAGAATTAATGATAGAGAGGATCATTAGGGATCAGAGATGTTAGTTTTCATGAATTGATGTTAGTCAAATCCTTCTCAATCATGGGTATAGATCTATGGCAAGTGGGTGATTGAATCCCAATCTCTTGGTGATTCAATCTCTCTCAACATAACCAACTGCCACTCTCGTGATCTAATTGTTCATGAGAAGAGATGAAGCTCAAATCTATCCAGCCACACAATTCCTATAATCTCAACCAAGAAGAGTTACATCTCACATACTAACCAAGGTATATTGATTAAAGAAATCATGAAAGGATGAACTCTAAACTGAATTATGTGGCTCATTCCTCAAACTCACCACATAATTCATATAGATTAACCCCTCTCTCGATGGTGGTTGAATCTTTGAAGATCAAGAGTCTCCTCTTTAGATCAACCACTAGAATTGAGGAGGAGAAGATGGGTTCACCAATTCATTCTAACAAACAGAGCTCCTCCCCCTAATGAAAGTGGGGGTTTAGTGAGTCATTGCTCCAATTTCAACAACAATTGCCATGAACAAAAATTAAACTAAGTATAAAGGAAGAAGAAGAAGAATGAAGTGCTTAAAACTTGAAGATGAAGAAGAAAAATTCCAATAGAAAACCAAAGATGAGCTTTCCGGGAGAGTACCCGGAAGTTCTAACCATAAGCTAAGTAAAAGTGCTAAAAAGTGAATAAAAATTCTAAGTGTTAAAAAGTATTCAAAAGTCCAAAAGTCCTCTACAAGTACATCAATCTCTTCTATTTATACTACTCCTAAAACTCTTCAGAGATCTTCAATTTGGGTTAGCAATGTGGGCTTTCTCATTGTTGAATTCTTGGCTCAATTGGAAGTGTTGCTAGACTTGGAATGGAAGAGTTCATTCATCATGTTTCTGGCCCATTGGCTTGGCGTTATTGGCACTAACTCCAGGCCAAATGCACGTTGGCAACGTGCAAGACATTTTCCTGGTAGTGAAGTATGAGACTTGGGCGTTGCTAGCCCAAGTTGTTGCCAACAACTTGCTTTTCCTCTTCTTGGCTCTACTTTCATGCTAAATGTAGCCCAGAATTTGAGTGTCAACCTTCAGCCTCCATATGAACTATTATACATCATTGGAAAGCTCTTGATGTCTATTTTCTAATGCCACTGGAATCACCTCAATTGGACTTTCCTAGCTCAAGTTATGGTTCCTCAAAGAAGGTAAGGTCAAGCTGCCAAGTTGTTGCCAAGTTGTTGCCAAAAACGCACCTTAAACCCCAAGTTGGCAACGTGCTCGTGCCTTACTCTCCCAAGGCAAGGGCTTGGGGCTGGCGTTGTTGCAAAACACGCCCCCTATCTAGCACGTTGGCAACGTGCTCGAGCCACACTCCTAGGCTAATCTCTAGCCTTCTTGAATTTCACTTCATGTTCTTGTTTTTAGGGCCTAAAGATGACTCTGGTTTGGCTTTAATTTTGTGCTTCACCATAGACTATTATATATGGTTAGAAAGCTCTGAATGTCAGCTTTCCAATGCAACTGGAAGCACTCAATTTGGATCTCTGTAGCTCAAGATATCTTCCATTGAAGAGGACATGGTCAGGCTGCCTTGTTGGAGTTGTTGTGAATAACGCCCATACATTTCAAGTTAGCAACGTGCACCACAATTTCCTGGCGTTGTTGTGAATAACTCCTTCTCTTTAGCACGTTGGCAACGTGCTCGAGCCTTTCTCAAGGCTCCATGCTTGCTTCCTGGCGTTGGCAACGTGCATGGCAAGGCCAATGGGCGTTGGCAACGTGCATGGCATGCTTGTGGGCGTTGGCAACGTGCATGGCAAGGCCAATGGGCGTTGGCAACGTGCATGGCAAGGCCAATGGGCGTTGGCAACTTGGTTGGCACCAAGACTTGGTGCCAAGCCAAGCAACCATTCCTGGCGTTGTTGCCAAACACTCCAATGCTTCCTAGCTTCAACAACGTGCTCGAGCTCCTCTTTGGTGCCAAAATTGCTTGTGTGTGGCGTTGGCAACGCCACTCTCAAGTTGGCAACGCCAACTTTGCTTCTTGTCTTCCTCCAGGGCCAAACTTGCTTGTGTGTGGCGTTGGCAACGCCCTTCTAGAGTTGGCAACGCCAACTTTGCTTCCAGGGTTGCCAAGCTTGCTTGGCGTGGTTGTGTGTGGCGTTGGCAACGCCCTCCTCAAGTTGGCAACGCCAACTTTGCTTCTTCCAGGGCCAAGCTTGCCTTGCTTGTGTGTGGCGTTGTCCATAAAAACGCACCATGTTCCCAAGTTGGCAACGCCAACTCCTCTTCCTGGCGTTGCCAAGAACAACGCCCCTTATCCTCCAAGTTGGCAACGCCAACTCCTCTTCCTGGCGTTGCCAAGAACAACGCCCCTTATGTCCAAGTTGGCAACGCCAACTTCTTGCCCAGCTTGCATCATTCTTGCTTCCATGCATCCTTGTTTCATCACCTATCATCAACAAGGGAAATAGCTTCAAAGTCTTGCCAATTCATGCAATAAATTTCATGAGATTTATTCATACTCATTCATAAATGCATTCCTTAAATCATTTGCATGAATTAGGCTAGAATCAACATATTCCTTGGTACTCTCATGCATGGAAACAAAACTCATAAAAGGACTTGTTTATTTAGAGAAAATGAGTGAAATTAAGCTAAAATCAACTAAACTAACTAGCTAATATATCAAATATGCAATTGCATCACAACACCAAACTTAAAGTATTGCTACTTGGTTCTCTGTCCCTTTTCTGTCTCTTATTTCTATATCAAACTCTTGCAGAAGCAACACCCATCTTATGAGCCTGGGTTTTGAATCCTGCTTTGTGAGTAGATATTTAAGAGCAGCATGGTCAGTGTACACAATCACTTTTGATCCTACTAAATAAGATCTGAACTTGTCAATGGCATAAACCACTGCAAGTAACTCCTTTTCTGTGGTTGTGTAGTTCTTCTGTGCCTCATTTAGAATACGGCTGCCATAATAAATGACGTGCAGAAGCTTACCATGCCTTTGTCCCAATACTGCACCAATGGCATGGTCACTGGCATCACACATTAGTTCAAATGGTAATGTCCAGTCTGGTGCAGAGATGACTGGTGCTGTGACCAGCTTAGCTTTCAGAGTCTCAAACGCCTGCAGACACTCTTTATCAAAGATAAATGGCGTATCAGCAGCTAGCAGATTACTCAGAGGTTTGGCAATTTTTGACAAATCCTTTATAAACCTTCTGTAGAATCCTGCATGCCCCAGAAAGCTTCTGATTGCCTTAACATTGGTAGGTGGTGGTAATTTTTCAATTACTTCAACTTTAGCTTGATCCACCTCTATTCCCTTGTTTGAAATTTTATGCCCAAGGACAATCCCTTCAGTCACCATAAAGTGACATTTTTCCCAGTTTAAAACTAGGTTGGTCTCTTGGCATCTTTTCAGAACAAGTGCTAGATGGTTAAGGCAGGAGCTGAATGAGTCTCCAAATACTGAAAAGTCATCCATGAAGACTTCCAGAAATTTCTCTACCATATCTGAGAAGATAGAGAGCATGCACCTCTGAAAGGTTGCAGGTGCATTGCACAGACCAAAAGGCATCCTTCTATAGGCAAATACTCCAGAAGGGCATGTAAATGCTGTTTTCTCTTGGTCCTGAGGATCTACTGCAATTTGGTTGTAACCTGAGTAGCCGTCCAAAAAGCAGTAGTATTCATGACCTGCTAGTCTTTCTAGCATCTGGTCTATGAATGGTAAAGGAAAATGATCCTTTCTGGTGACTGTATTGAGCCTTCTGTAGTCAATACACATACGCCACCCTGTAACTGTTCTTGTAGGAACCAGTTCATTCTTTTCATTATGAACCACTGTTATGCCTCCCTTCTTGGGGACAACGTGAACAAGGCTCACCCAGGGGCTGTCAGAAATAGGATAAATAATCCCAGCCTCTAGTAACTTAGTGACCTCTTTCTGCACCACCTCCCTCATGGCTGGATTTAGCCGCCTTTGTGGTTGAACCACTGGCTTAGCATCATCCTCCAATAGGATCTTGTGCATGCATCTTGCTGGGCTAATGCCCTTAAGATCACTTATGGACCACCCAAGAGCTGTCTTGTGTGTCCTTAGCACTTGAATTAGTGCTTCCTCTTCCTGTGGATTTAAAGCAGAGCTTATGATCACTGGAAAAGTGTCACCTTCTCCCAGAAATGCATATTTCAGGGATGGTGGTAGTGGCTTGAGCTCTGGTTTAGGAGGTTTGTCTTTTCCTTGAGGAATTTTCAGAATTTTTATTTCCTTTAGTTCCTCCAGATCAGGCAGAACATCTTTAAAGATGTCATCTAGCTCTGATTCAAGACTTTCAGTCATATTGACCTCCTCCACCAAAGAGTCAATAATATCAGTGCTCATGCAGTCATTTGATGTGTCTGGATGCTGCATAGCTTTGACAACATTCAACTTGAACTCATCCTCATTGACTCTCAGGGTTAATTCCCCTTTTTGGACGTCAATGAGGGTCCGTCCAGTTGCTAGGAAAGGTCTTCCTAGAATAAGAGTTGCACTCTTGTGCTCCTCCATTTCCAGCACTACAAAGTCAGTGGGAAAGGCGAATGGCCCAACCTTGACAATCATATCCTCTATTATGCCTGATGGGTATTTAATGGAGCCATCAGCAAGTTGGAGGCATATCCGGGTTGGTTTGACTTCTCCAGTCAACCCAAGCTTTCTGATAGTGGATGCAGGTATTAGATTGATGCTTGCTCCAAGATCACATAGTGCTGTCTTGGTGCAGGCACCTTCTAATGTGCATGGTATCATAAAGCTTCCTGGATCTTGAAGCTTTTCTGGCAAGCTTTTTAGAATGACTGCACTGCATTCTTCAGTGAGAAACACTTTCTCAGTTTCTCTCCAATCCTTCTTATGACTTAAGATTTCTTTCATGAACTTAGCATAAGAAGGTATTTGCTCAAGTGCCTCTGCAAACGGAATCTTTATTTCAAGAGTCCTGAGATAGTCTGCAAAGCGGGCAAATTGCTTATCCTGTTCCGCTTGGCGGAGTCTCTGGGGATAAGGCATCTTGGCTTTATATTCTTCAACCTTAGTTGCTGCAGGTTTATTCCTTACAGAAGTGGTTGAAGAAGCCTTTTTAGAGGGACTACTATCAGCACTCTCAGGTGTCTGGTTCCCCTTTTGCGTTTGAACGCCAGGATTGGGTGGAAAATGGGCGTTTAACGCCAACTTTTCCCCCTTTTCTGGCGTTTGAACGCCAGAACTGGGCAGGGAGTGGGCGTTTAATGCCATCTTTCCCTCCTTTTCTGGCGTTTGAACGCCAATAGCATTCCTCTCTGGGCTCTTACTGTCCTCAGAGGGATTTTGGATAGTGGTTTGGTTATCCTCTGTCAATTGTTCCTTATTTGGATTTCTACTACTTTGAGCAGTGTTATTCAATGTCTTCCCACTCCTCAGTTGAACTGCTTGACACTCTTCTATTATTTGTTTAGATATCTGCTGTTTTGCTTGATTCAACTGCAGTTCTATGTTCTTGTTAGCAACTTTAGTTTCATGGAGCATCTCTTTAAATTCTGCTAACTGTTCTGTCATCAGGAGCATTTGTTGATTAAGCTCAATCATCTGTTCTTGAAGATTAGGATCAGTGGCTACTGCCATGACTTCCCCTTTTGGAGAGAACTCATTGTAGAGTACAAATATTGGTTTCTAGCAACAGTGTCTATGAGCTCTTGAGCCTCTTCAATTGTCTTCCTCATGTGTATAGATCCACCAGCTGAGTGGTCTAAAGACATCTGAGCTTTTTCTGTAAGCCCATAGTAGAAGATGTCTAATTGTACCCACTCTGAAAACATTTCAGAGGGGCATTTTCTTAGCATACCTCTATACCTCTCCCAGGCATTATAACGGGATTCATTATCCTCTTGTTTAAAGCCTTGGATGTCCAGCCTTAACTGTGTCATCCTCTTTGGAGGGTAAAAGTGATTCAGGAATTTGTCTGATAACTGTTTCCATGTCTTTATGCTTGCTGTAGGTTGGTTATTCAACCACCTCTTAGCTTGATCTTTTACAGCAAATGGAAACAGTAATAGTCTGTAGACATCCTGATCCACCTCTTTATCACGTACTGTGTCAGCATTTGTAAGAACTGTGCCAGAAACTCAGTAGGCTCTTCCTGAGGAAGACCGGAATACTGACAATTTTGCTGCACTATGATAATGAGTTGAGGGTTTAGCTCAAAGCTGCTTGCTTTGATGGGAGGTATACATTTGCTACTCCCATATGCAGCTGTAATGGGGTTAGCATATGACCCCAGAGTCCTTCTGGACTGCTCAATTCCACTTAGGTCCATGATAGAGAAAGGGAATATGATATGAATTCACAAGTAAAGTAAATATTTTTTTTTTAATTAACAGTGACCGAAAATAGTAAAATAAAATAAATGGAAAATAAAATAAAATTTCGAAAAATAAAATCAAAGCAAATTGAAAACTAAATTAATTAATTAATTAAAAAGATTTTGGAATTAGCAATTAAAAAGATATGATTGAGAATTATTTTGAAAAAGATATGATTGAGAAGATATGATTGCAAGTAAAAATGATTGAAAAGATATGATTTTGAAAATCTTTGACTAATTTAATGCGAAATTTCAAAAATTATGAGTAAAACAAGGAAAGGATATTTTTTTATTTTTTTAATTTTAATGAGGAAAGAGAAAAACAACAAAAAGACACTAAACTTAGAAATTTTAGATCAAAACAAAGAGAACAAACAAGAAAACTTTGAATGTCAAGATGAACACCAAGAACGCTTTGAGGATCAAGATGAACACCAAGAACAAATTTTTGAAAAAATTTTAAGTGAATAAAAGCACAAAAGACACCAAACTTAAAATTTTTAGAAAATCAAACACAAACTTTCGAAAACTTAAAGGAAAACACAAAGAAGACACCAAACTTAAAATATGAACTAGACTCAACTAAAAGACTCTAAACCAACAAAAAATAAAACAGTCCTAATCTAAGCAACAAGATAAGCCGTCAGTTGTCCAAACTCGAACAATCCCCGGCAACGGCGCCAAAAACTTGGTGCACGAAATTGCAATCACACTTTTTAAAACTCCGCACAACTAACCAGCAAGTGCACTGGGTCGTCCAAGTAATACCTTGCGTGAGCAAGGGTCGATCCCACGGAGATTGTCGGCTTGAAGCAAGCTATGGTTATCTTGTAAATCTTAGTCAGGATATTAAAAATTATCAGGAGTGATTATGAAAAGCAAAAGAACATGAACTGGTTACTTGTTTTGCAGTAATGGAGAATAGGTTGAGGTTTTGGAGATGCTCTGTCCTCTGAATCTCTGCTTTCCTACTGTCTTCTTCATCAAACACGCAAGGTTCCTTCCATGGCAAGCTGTATGTAGGGTTTCACCGTTGTCAATGGCTACCTCCCATCCTCTCAGTGAAAACGATTGCTAATGCTCTGTCACAGCATGCGGAATTCAGCTGTCGGTTCTCGGTCAGGCCGGAATAGAATCCAGTGATTCTTTTGCGTCTGTCACTAACGCCCCGCCTGCTAGGAGTTTGAAGCACGTCACAGTCATCCAATCATTGAATCCTACTCAGAATACCACAGACAAGGTTTAGACCTTCCGGATTCTCTTGAATGCCGCCATCAGTTCTAGCTTATACCACGAAGATTCCGGTTAAAGAATCCAAGAGATAACTACTTAATCTAAGGTAGAACGGAGGTGGTTGTCAGGCACACGTTCATAGTTGAGAATGATGATGATTGTCACGGATCATCACATTCATCCGGGTTAAGAACAAGTATTATCTTAGAATGGAAGCAAGCATGATTGAATGAGAAACAGTAGTAATTGCATTAATCCATCAAGACACAGCAGAGCTCCTCACCCCCAACCATGGGGTTTAGAGACTCATGCCGTGGAAAGTATACAAAGAAACGTGTAAAGTGTCATGAGGTACAGATACAATGTCAAAAGATCCTATTAATAGTAAACTAGTAACCTAGGGTGTACAGAGATGAGTAAATGACTTAAAAATCCACTTCCGGGCCCACTTGGTGTGTGCTTGGGTTGAGCAATGAAACAATTTCGTGTAGAGACCTTTTCTGGAGTTAAACGCCAGCTTTCATGCCAGTTTGGGCGTTTAACTCCAAGTTTTATGCCAGTTCCAGCGTTAAACGCTGGAATTTCTGAGGCTGATTTGCCACGCCGGTTTGGGCCATCAAATCTTGGACAAAGTATGGACTATCATATATTGCTGGAAAGCCCAGGATGTCTACTTTCCAATGCCGTTAAGAGCTCGCCAATTGGGCTTCTGTAGCTCCAGAAAATCCACTTCGAGTGCAGGGAGGTCAGAATCCAACAGCATCTGCAGTCCTTTTTGGTCTCGGAATCAGATTTTTGCTCAGGACCCTCAATTTCAGCCAGAAAATACCTGAAATCCCAGAAAAACACACAAACTCATAGTAAAGTCCAGAAAAGTGAATTTTAGCTAAAAACTAATAAAAATATACTAAAAACTAACTAGATTATACCAAAAACATACTAAAAACAATGCCAAAAAGTGTATAAATTATCCGCTCATCAGTAAAATAGTCTATGTAGTGTTAAAGTCCACTTCTGGAGCCTACTTGGTAAGTGTTTAGGCTGAGCTTTGATGAAATTCATGTGCTTAAGCTTCCTTGGGCATTGAACTCTAGTCCTGGCACCTTTTTGGGCGTTGGACTCCAGCTTGGAATCCTTTTCTAGCGCTGGACGCCAGAACTAGTCAGATGATTGGCGTTGAACGCCAATTTTGGGCCTTCTAATCCGAAGTAAAGTATAGACTATTATATATTACTGGAAAGTTCTGGAAGTCAGCTTTCCATAGCCGTTGAAAGAACTCTATTTGGACTTGTGTAGCTCTAGAAAAGCTCTTCCGAATGCAGACAAGTCAGATTTGGACAACATCTGCAGTGCTTTCTTTGTCTCTGAATCAGAGTTCTGCTCCAACTCCTCAATTTCAGCCAGAAAATACCTGAAATTGCCCAAAAACAGAAACTCCTAGTAGAATCCAAAAATGTGATTTTAACACTAAAACCTATAAAAACTTAATAAAACTAAATAAAAACTACTAAAAATTATATGAAAATGATGTAAAAAAGCGTATAAAATATCCGCTTATTAATAAGTTTAGAATTGGGTTTGACATGACTGAATTTATAGATTCTGATTTTTGAGAATTTATTCATTTTTGCTATCTTCGTACTTAGAATTCATGGCTTGGGCTTAATGTTAGATGTAAGTGTTATCTCTACTTTAGTGACATCTTTTTTCCATTCTTGATTCAAAATGATATCTTCCTTTGATTTTGGTCATCTTATGCCAAAAGATAAACAAGTGTATATATATATTTTCCTCTTCATTAGTTCGAGGTTGTGATTGAATGTAGCTTTCACTAATTTAATATTATCTCTGAATGAGAAATAGAAAATTACTAATAACATCTTATTTTTACATATAGGTTAATGATGCTAAAAGTGAGCTTACTACTCCTTTTGATGTTAGAAAATCAGCTGGTGATAGTAATGGATATTCGAGGACAAATATTTGAGACTTTTATGTAATTAGATGATATTAAAATATTAATGTTGTTATTTTATTTTATTTTTTGAAAAAAAAAGTAATAGTTATGTAAAACAATATCATATGCACTTATGTTTAGAACAATTGATATTGAGAATTTTTTTATATAGAGTTATGTCTTATATTAAAAAATTTTGTTATAAAAGATTTAGTTTTTAAATTTTGATATAAAAAAAATAAATTTCTAATTTGAGAGTATATAAATGAGAGAAGATTAATGAATAATTTGAAATTAAAAATAAATAAATAATTACAGGATTTGTGGAGGTTTGAAAATCTCACAAAATAGTTAATTTTTGTTAACTTAAGAAAATCAATTTGTGGGGGAGGGGGTTTGAACTGCCACAAAAGTTATTTAAAACTGTCACAAAATTCCAATATAAAATCCCTACTAAACATATAAAAAATTCTCACTAAATAGATTGTGGAGGCTTTTCAAAACCCCACAACAGACCTCGTGGCACCTCAAATTTTAAGAGTTTTAAAAACTTCTATAAATAAAAAAAAAACTGTCACAAATAAACAAAAAATTATCCTAAAATAAAGTTTGAACCTCATATTTAGACCCAAAATAACCTAATTTTTGGTAACCCGCGAAACACTTCGTGTAACAAAAATATAGACATAGGATTTTTCATTTCCCACTATGGTATAGGTTGTGTATGTATATATCCACGGATATATCATGATTTTGTTAAGATACGCATGTATCTTCTACACTTGTCAAATAGCTTTTGAAAATATCAATAGATAGACTCGTGCATAAATATGATAATATTATCCGTTCGAATAATATATATATATAATATATATATATATATATATATAATTTTAACCTAATTCGTGTTACTTTTTCGAAGGATAAAGCAATTTTTATAAAAAAAAAGATAGTTTGACTTTTAATAAAATTATTTTGGGATAGTATAATTTTTTTATTAAAAAGTTATTAAAAAATTTAAAAAATTTAGTATTGTGGAGCTTTTATTTTTAATTTGTAGGATTTTAAATTTCTACAAAAAAAATTTCTACAATAAAACCAACTATTATAAGCCAGAACTTTTGAAAAATTTTATTAAAATTTATTTTTAATTTATTTATTCATTAAATACTTTAATTTTAAAAATTATTTTATTAAAGCTAACTAAATCAAATTTTGATTATTAAATTAGAATTTTCATCTAATTTTATAATTATTGGATAATTTTTATATTTAAATCATAAAGCTTAGTAATTGTAATATAATAAGAATTGTATATGATTTAATTTAAATAATTGAGATCTAGAGTTTAATACTTTTATTGTTATGAACAAAGAAAATTAATTATATTATCTTATATTTTAAATTAGAGTAATGGATTGAAAGGCAAGTAGTAAATTGATAAATAATAGTATTCTTAAAGTAATTTTAAGGATTAAATTAGGTTTCAAATTAATAACCTATCCCCAAGTTTTTTTAATTTAAGATTACCCTTATACCTAATTGAAACCCTAACTCTAACTAAACCCAACCCACACACATGCGGCACCACCCCCTTTCCCTTTCTCTCTCACGTAAAAACGCGACACATAGTAGCACAGAAAGAGAGTTACGAACCAGAACAGAGAGGAAGGGAGGGAGTCGCACTGCCACCGCACCTTGTCACACCCAGCTTGCCGCCGTATCCTGCTGCTACCACCGTTTTCACGCAAACCAGAGGGGGAGAGAGGGGGAGGATAGTGTTGCACAAGAGAGGAGAAGAAGTTGCCGTCGCGTCCCATTCCGTCGTCATCGTCGTGGACATCCGCACTGCCATCGTCGGACTTGTGCCACCCAGCACCGTCAAGCAAGAATGCGCAAGGAGAGGGAGAGAGAGAGAGAGAGAGTCACGGAGGAAGATTGAGCCCGTCACTTTCGTGCCTCCATTGCTACCGATTTGTCGCCGCTACTGTTGTTGGAGAAGGGTTTCCACCGCTGTCGGAGCTCCTCGCTGTAAGTCTCGCCACTGGGAGTTACCGTCTGAGCTGTCGCTGCAACACCCTAATATTCAAATCCTTATGCTCGAGTCATAAGTCAATAATAATAAAGTGGTATGATTCTTAAGGTGGATTATAATACACACACACAGACACACACACACACACACAGAGAGAAGTTAAAGAGAAGTACTAACGAGAAGCCTAAAAAGAATAAAATAAAATCGCAAATTGGAACGCTCACGCATTGGTAAAACAGAAGATAAAATGTATTCGGATAGCGAAACAAGATAAGGTATAACAATAAGAAAGAATAGAATAAAGACAAGGTACATATAGTCATAAGTATAATAGCTACTAGTCGCGACCTGCGATATTTAGGTCGACTAGGGTACAGAAATAAAATTAGTTTGACAACCATATTGCCTATCTCTCCCAAAATATACATAAAGGCGTCTATAGGCAAGTTTCAAACGAAATAATTATATACTATAAGTTTTTCAAAATAAAAGATGGAGATACTCTAATCAAAATACAAAACAAGAGTCCAATAACCTTCGCCATCTCTCAAATGAACCAAAGCTCACTGTTGAGCACCTGGACCTGCATCTGAAAAACAAGAGATATATACGGAATGAGAACCCTCGACCCATAGGTTCCTAGTACAGTAAAAGTGTCAAATAAATACAATGCACTATAATAAGAACTCACTAAGCATCTTAATCCTTATTTCATCAATTATTCACCCTAGGTCCTCACTAATCCATAAATTAGGCAACTGTCCTAGGGGATACTAAGTCTAATTCAATCTCAAACCATAACTCAGAGCAAGCGGAATCACTCCACTGCATCTACCCATGCAGGTGTACTTCATCAAGCTCAGTATCATTATCACTTTCATCCCTAATCACACTTCTCATAATCGGTCATCATCATCCCTCATCATCATAATTATCTTATCTCAACCACATCCTAGAGCATGCGAAATCACTCTACTGCATCTACCCAGGCAGGTACATTTCGATCTCAATCAATTATCACTATCTCTCAATATCATAATCCTCCTCAGTATATCTCAATACTATACCCCTTTCTCATCCCATCTCTATCATAACCATATTCAACATTAATTAAACACATTCACCATCATAATAAATCATTATTCCTCATCATAATCATCCTCATCACACATCATTTCACAACTTATTCAATTTCCTCAATTTCACTAACTCAACACTTTAAAGTTGGTCTCTAACTCTTCCATCTTTAAATACACCAGCTCTATACTTTATTGGGGTTTATAAAATGTTTAAAAGACTTAAAAACACACTTTTGCAAAATTTGGAGGTTGTGTGTACGCATGCATGGTCCGTGTACGCGAGTTTGCAATTATGACACTTCCGCATACGCATGCCCCCTTCCACGTACGTGAGATCACTGGACAGCACCCAGCGTCCACGTCGCATGGCATCTCCGCGTGTGCATGATGTTGCAGAATTGCAAAAAGCTGTTAACTGAAAAATTCAGTTTCTGAACCCAAGTTTTAAACCTTGATATCTTTTTTATACAAAATTCATTTTTCAACCATTCTTAAACCGTTAAAAAGATTGATAAATGATTTTTCATAAAAATCTAATTTTGAAAGTTTTCAAACTCCGAGGGCCGAGTTATAGCCTACCGAAGTTAGCCAAAAATCAATTTTTATTAAAACGCATTACCAATTAATCTAATTGTTCACAAGCCAAATCATTTCCATGCAACAATGTTTTACGACAAACCAACCCATTTCACATTCTTACACTCAACCAAATTCAAAGCTACTTCATTTACTTATTTCAACTCAAATTTCATCCATTTCACATCTCAAACCTCAATTCACTAATATCCTATCATTCATTCCAATTTTTCACACAATCATTATCAAATTCTATTCAATTTCAAGTATCATTCACACAATACATTCATCTACTTACCGTTCTTAACTTTTTCCACCTCCGGCAAAAAATTCACGGCCTCCAGCCCAATATTCATCAATTTAACATACATATAACTCATAATTACATAATTCACTACCCAACACCAATTACAACAACACATTAACTATGCATAATCACAAAATTAACATTCCAATTATTAGTCACCATAACATATCATCTACACATATCAAATCCATCCAAAGACATAATCCAAACCTAATCCTAGGGGCATCTAACCTAGGAATCCTCATCACACCACACGGTACTGAAATAAAACTTAAACTATACCTTTAGTGACATCGGTTCACACGCAACACTTGATTTCTCTACTTTAAGGCTCACCCAAAAGTTCCACAAGCTACTTCCAAGTTCCAAATGTGTACTTAAAATCACCCAATACTCTAATATACACAATTTTATAGATACATCAACCTAGGATTTATAGAATCTCATAAATCACAAGGGTTTGAGGATTCTTGCCTTAACTCATGGAAATAGTTGGTGAAATTTATCAATAGCTCATACTAGAGCACCGCTAAATAACCAAAATCACAAAATTTTTTCAAAATCCAAACCAAAAAATGAATTTGAAGGGAAAAATTGAAGAAGGTTCTCACCACAATACCTAGATAGAATTGAAGAAGGTAAGGAGAGCAATGCGTGGCTGCAAATGGCTTGTCAATCAGAGCACTAGAGAGAAGTTATGGCGGTTTGAGTGTTTGGGGGATATGGTTTCACTCCTCTCTTTTCAACACACACACTTATGAATGGGGTTGGAGGTTTGTGAAATGGCTTCTTATATATTGTGGGTTTGGGCTACTTGGGCTCGGTTCACTCGATTTAGCCTGTTGGCCCAACTTTGAGCCAAAACCTTTAAGAATAGTGTTTTAATTTGCGTTTTAAATATTTTTAACTTCTGAATTTATAGATAGATTTTCTCACTCATAATTAATTTTCTCAGCTGCAGTACCAGATAGATTTTAGCCGGTACTACCAGTCAAATTTCTTGTGCGCATTTTTACACAGAAAACTTTGTTTTTCGACTAAAAAAATCCACTGAGTCCAAATATCATATTTAAATTGTTAAATTTTGATTGCTAAATTTTCAAATTATTTTTTCCCATATTTAACTAATTGCTTAAATTAATTATAGTTTGACCGAGTTTTATAGCCACTACTTTGTTCATGGTTCTTTTTTTGTGTAGTAAGTTATTTTGCTCCAAAAACCCTTTTAGTCGTTATTCACTTGTATGTTTCTGAGGTTTTTGCGACGTTATTGCTATGGTTGTGGCTGCCGCTGTTGCAGAATAAAAGAAATCAGATTTTGTCGCGTAGTTAAGTCACGATCGAGGTAGGGGCAATTTTCTTAAACTCATTTTATTGTCAAGAATTGTTATAAGTCGATATTGATGAAAAAATTATATTTTTGATGATTATGTGAGTCTTATGGATTGACTGAGTTATTTTGAAAGAATGTGATTGTTTACTTCATTGAACTCTTGATTGATTGAGTTGGCGTTGGGATAGTTAATGAAAACTTGATTTAGAAATCCAATTGCTATATTTATATTAAGAACTGAGTTACGTTGGAAATCTGATTTATATATATTTATATTGAGGAATGATTGGGTTTTAAAACTATTTGAGAAGGCTGAGAATTTCGAATTACTGATTGATTTTGTTAAAGTTGTTTAAATTGTGATTGATGAGATTGGTTGCTTGAGTTCTAGACCTTGTTGATTTCCTTGATTCGAGTTGGTATTGTCATGAAATTGATTAGTTGAAAATAATTTGAATGATTGAGAGATATTTAGTTTAGTTTGGTTGGGACCCTTGAAGGTCCGAATTTTAGAGGAGATACTGTTGAAATTTTTATAAAAATTAGAGATTTTTGAAGTGTTATTTAGAAAAGTTTGGATTCAAGAATTATATTATTTGATTTCAATTTATTAAGAAAAGAAATAAATGATGTTTTGATTTTGTATCATTAAGAAAAGAATTATGTTTTGAGTTTTATTTATTAAGAAAAGAATTATATTTTGAGTTTGATTTTAAGAAAAGAATTATGTTTTGAGTTTGATTTAATATGAAAAAATTTATGCTTTGAGTTTGATTAAGGAATTATATTTTGAGAAATTTTTAGTGAATTTGGCAAAGAGAAATGGATTTTGAATCTTTTGGAAAGTTATTAAACATGATAATGAAGTTGGAAGTGAGATTTATGCAACTAGTTTTGAATCTATGAGTTACTTTTGGGAATTTCAAATGGAATTGAAGAATGAATTGTTGAAGTTGATTTGAGAATTTTGATTCGGTGAAAAGGAGTTTTATGAAAGAAAAATGGATTTGAATTATTTTTTAAAAGAGATTTTGATATTTGAAATACTTGAGTAGTATGCAAGGGTTGTGGTTTGTCCCATTTGTTTCGGATTAATAATTGAGGAACCTAAGCAGTACGCAAGGGTTGTAGTTTGTCCCACTTGCTCTGGGTTAATGATTGAGACACTTGGGCAGTACGCAAGGGTTGTGATTTGTCTCACTTGCTCTGGGTTAATGATTGAGACACCTGGACAGCACGCAAGGATTGGTTTGTCCTGCTTGCTCTAAGTTAGTGTTTGAGACACCTGGGTATTATGTAAGGGTTATGGTTTATCCCATTTGCTCCAGGTTGAGTTTGTAAACACCTGCCTGGGTAGTATGCAAGGCCATGGCCTAGTCCGACTTGCTCCGGGTTAAGTAGGTAGTATGCAAGAATTGTGACTTAGTCCCACTTGCTCTGTATGGTGGTGTTATATGTCCGAGTTAGCTACCGAATGTGTCTGATTCTGGCAACATAACCAACACGTGAGCTCAGGGCCAGTATGCCAGATATGCATCATTTGTATTTGTGTGTATTATTTAGGTGTGCATCTTGTATTTGGCTTGTCTATTTGAATAATTGTACCTATATGCTCCTCTTTGTTTGTGTAATTCTTGTATTGTTTTGTCTGTGCTTAAAGAACTAAGATATCCCTTATGCTGGTGATGATGACGTTGTAACACCCTACCACACAGAGTCTTATGCATAAGTCATAAAACAGAGGTGGCAACGTATGAAGACCTCTAACAATAAAATTTAGTATATATAATAGTGTGAAAAATGTTAATAACTATGAGCCTTTGAGGAAAAAGGAGTTAAATCAAAACATTTAAATTGAAAAGAACAACACTCCGATCAATAACGTAACGAAGCAGATAAAGGATAAGCTAACGCGAGTGTATAAACAAGAAAGTGCCAAATGTACGGATATCAAAACTCAAGACCCGGTTTGGGAAGATAACAGGTCCGATCATAGAAGTATATATATATATATATAGTAAGGAACCCAAAAGACCAGTTACAGAACCTGTTCTCCAAAATAACCTCTAAGAGGAGTCAATACAGTATATATGTATATAGTGGAGATAATAAGTATCTAATTAAGTACATAAAACCAAAATAAAATCCCAAGAGCTAAGGATATTCGCTAATCCAGAAGTCTCCAGCATGCCTCAACGAGGAGCCTCATGTCCTACATCTGAAAACCAAAAAAATCCGCATGGGTGAGAATTGGAGGTTCTCAGTATGGTAACAGTACCCACATATCTAACATGTAATATTATGGGAAAGCCGAAGGCCATCCTAGAACTTCCAACAGATAATCAAAGCTTATAAACAGACTAAACCATAAATGAAATAGGCAACTAGCTAAAGATCTTCAATCTAACTAACACTCCCCTTTCCAAATTCTTCGGACCTCCCAACCGCCATCAGTGATTTGATATGGCAAACACAATTATATCAAACAAGAAAATGCACAAATAGGAAGCAGATACGACATTTAGACAATTAGCAAGTAATATGCAATCAAATAGGCATTCCAAACAATTCACATATAATGCATATGATGTATGCCTATCCCAGTGGCTGATGAGTCTCATCTAAAGCCAACCCGACAAGTCCTGGTAGCTAACCATTGGACTGTCCCTCTCTTGTGCATCCCCAACTCGAGTTATTCTCAATCATAATTATCAATACATATACACAACACCCACACTGGTGTCTATCCACAGGGGCAAACTCATCCAGAACTTTCACAGTGTCCGGCCAGACTTACGATATATGGTTAGTAGAGTATCGAGTCTCCATCTGGAGCACGTGGTGGCTAGCCACTGCTTTTACCCAGGGAAACCTGTATCTCAGATAGGGAAAATGCAACATTCACATTTCGTTTAATAAGCATATATGCAATCATACTCAGCCATAATTCAATAATAGCTCAGCCATAATTCAGCAATAACTCAGCCATTCAGCTCATAATACAATCCCTAACCAGCCACAATTTATTAACAATTATAGCCCTTTGGCTCATGGCATATAAAGCACTTCTACCAGCATCATTAACACCCCATACAATTATCTTTAATCATAATTTATCATTAATTCTCCCCTTACTTCATCCACAAGTTACCATAATTCTTAGATTCTTCCCATCGCTAGGCATACTATAAGGACTTAGGACATAAAGGGTGAGAATGGAGTCTTACAAGTCTGAAATTCGGCTTTGAAAACACAAAAATCAGTTTTTAGTGAAAATGGGGTCATGCGTGCGCATCCCCATGCGTACGCGTAGAAGCAAAGAGTTGGAGTGACGCGCGCGCATCTGCCACGCGTACGCTTGGGTGCATTTTGTGCTCTTTGCACAAAACCAGCACAAAACCAGTGCAATTCTCTGGATTTTCTATTGGGAACTTGCATCAATACATCGATGCATACTGATGACTTACATCATCTACCCTTTTTCTTGCATAAAAAGGACCATAAAAGAGGCATAATCTCATTTGATCATTGCAATTCATGCCTTAATTGATGAATATCATAGTACATTGCTTTGAAATGAGTTCATGCTAGATTTCAGGTGGGGAAGACATCAAAAATGGGAAAGAAAACAACAAAACAAGTGGGGCGTATAAAGCAGGCATGCCACTTGGAACAAACGCCACAAAAGTGTATTGGCATGGCACGCTGGTACAACATTCCAGAGAGCAAAATTGAAGACCTTCAAAGGGTGGTGGCACGCCAGGAGCAAGGCGTGGCACGCAAACTCGTTACTAGAAGAGCAATCACTATAGCGTGCCACTTTGTGTCGAAGGCGTGGCACGCCAGCCCCAGAGTTCACTTGGGCGTGCCACTTGAGGACCAAGGTGTGGCACGCCAAGCCTATAAGACACAAAATTGAATGGGTGTGCCACTTGAGCAATAAGGCGTGGCACGCCAGTGAACAAGGAGACAATGCAAAAGCTGGGCGTGCTACTTGGTATCGAAGGCGTGGCATGCCAGCTCAAAAAGTCCCACTAAGGCATGCCACTTGAGCAACAAGGCATGGCACGCCAGCACCTAAGGAGGTTGTTCATACCCTGGGTCAAGCTGTCCGACCCAGGATGTTTAGCAACAAGTCGACCGACCTCTTCAGGTCAGACTATCTGACCTCTTCTCAAAGAGCTCGGCCAAATCACCAAAGGAGCCCAAAGCAGGCCCAAAATGAAAGAACACAGCCCAATCTAAAGTCAGCCAAAGCCCAGAAAGATAAAGGCGGTTCGCCTAAAGATAAGATGACTTCACTCAAAGATAAGATAAGATAAGATAAGATAACTATCTTATCTCCAGAGAGGTCACTCCTCACCATTATAAATACACTGGAGCACCCAAGTATAACTCATACTCTGATTCTACTCAATACCTGCTTAATACCCTTGCTAACTTAAGCATCGGAGTCCCTTGCAGGTACCCCCCACCCTTCGGTGATAAAGGATCAGCAGCACTCTCAGTTCCATAAGTCGGACACACCAGCTCCTGCCGCTATACACCTGCCGGACACGTTGGCTCTGACCAACACAGAAGATCTCGACCGAGATCGACCTACAGTTTCAGGTAACCCACGGAACATTGGTGCCGTTTCCGGGAAACTTGGAAGTCATCCCACCACCATGGCGGACAACCATGACAACGACCACGATTCAGATCTAGAGGATAGAACACCACACAAAAACGCGGATACTACACCAAAGGATACTCCTCAACTTAACAACGAAAAGGATTCTCCAAATGCGGGAGCCAAGGAGGTGCTTTAATACCGTTTAAAACAACTGGAAGAAGAAGCCCTACATCAACGAGAGGCTGAGAAAGACCTACAAAGGGAGATAAAGCGACGCTGGGAATTGGAGGACAAACTCCTAAAACTCGAAGCCGATCTCAAGGCCAAAGCTAATCGATCCTCTCATGAGGATAGCTCCTGCAAGGACCAAGATCCATTCAACAAAGAGATCATGAAAGCTAAAGGTCCCAAAGGACTTCAAAGCTCCAGACATGACCCCGTACGACGGCACATCAGATCCAAGCCATCATCTTAGCAATTTCAGAAGCAGGATGTATTTCACGGAGGCCTCAGATGCAATCCGTTATTCTCCATCCAGAAGGACAAAGCCAAATACGCACCGAGCCTATTAGGGATCAAGCAAGGAGATCAAGAGAGCCTTCGCAACAACATGGAAAGATTCAACAAAACATGTTTGGGCATACAAAGTCTGCCAACAGAAGCAGCTATCAGGGGCCTCATCAATGGTCTACGAGAAGGACCTTTTAGCTACTCAATATCCAGGAAGCACCCAAACATCTCTAAACGAGGAACAAGAACGAGCAAAGAAGTACATCAACATGGAGGAAAACTCAGATCTCAAAAACCGAACATTCCTACTCCTCTCGGGATAAGGATAAAGAGTCCAAGAAAAAAGAAGATCAACATGGAGAGAAGCCTAGAAAATACCACAATTACACCCTCTTTGGGTGTCTGTTGTGGATGTCTACCGAGAAATATGCAACACTGAGAAGATCCCATCAACTCGCCCAATCAAAAACAAAAGAGGTCGGACGCGTTGAAGGTCCACCTCACACCAAAGAGGTCGGACGCATTGAAAGTCCACCTCACACCAAAGAGGTCGGACGAGTTGAAGGTCTACCTCACACCAAAGAAGTCAGACGCATTGAAGGTCCACCTCACACCAAAGAGGTCGGACAAAGTTGAAGGTCCACCTCACACCAAAGAGGTCGGACAAAGTTAAAGGTCCATCTCACACTAAAGTGGTCGGACAAGTTGAAGGTCAACCTCACACCAAAGAGGTCGGACAAGTCGAACGTCTCACACCAAAGAGGTCGAACGAGTTGAACGTCCACCTCACACCCCTGAGAGACATGTTCATGGAGGATTCGCAGGAGGAAGGATCTCTAAATCATCTCGCAAAGGACACCTCAAAGAGGTATATTAAGGAAGGGAGAGAGGTTTGAATAGGACTACAGGGTGCAAACAGGCCTTCCGAGATTTTGAAAATTCTTGGGGCAACCACCCATTCTTACCCAACCAAGGAAAAGTGAAAAGCTCATATTATACCTCGTAGTGGGAAGTCTGGCAATAGCCTCATCACTAGTTAAAGAAGACAAAAGTTGGCAACAACCCGTCTACTTCATCATCAAGGCTCTACAAGGGGCCAAACTAAACTATCAAGAGATAGAGCAGTTCGCCTACGCCCTCATACTCACCTCTCGATGACTCCACCTATACTTTCAAGCTCACACTATCAGAGTTCGGACCAACCAGCCCATAGAAGGTATCCTACCGAAAACAAACTTAGCAGGAAGAATTCTATAGTGGGCAGTCAAGTTATCCGAAATCGATCTTCGACATAAAGCTCAGACAGCCATCAAATCACAGTATCTGGCCGACTTTATTACAGAGTACACTGACACCCCGGAAAATCCTACAAAATGGAAACTCTACATGGACGACTCTTCAAACAAAACCGGGAGTGGTGCAAGCGTAATTATATAAAGCGATCAGGGAAGCCAAATCAAGCTAAATGACCAAGCTGAATACGAGGCACTACTTGTTGGTTTAAGGCTAGCTAAGAAGGTAGGAGCTTACCATGTCCAGTGATTCACAAGTAGTTGATGACAAGTCATCATATACCCATTTTTCAAGCTAATTTCACTTGTTTTGTTAGCATTTATGCACTTTCTTGCATCCTAAGTAAGTGATTTGGAGTGAAAATGCATAACTTCTCTAAATCAAGCAACCACCATGAAATTAATGACAATCCATGAGGTTTAAGCTAATTTTAATTGATTTATAAGCCTCTTGAATTTAGTGATACTTGGAGTGGTTGTTTTGGTTTATTATAGGTGAAGAAAAGAAAAGAAAAGGAAAAGCGTGGCCTAAGAAGTGTAGCCTAAGGAAAGGAAAGTGTGGTCAAAGCAAGAGGAAGTGTGCCGCATGCAAAGGGGGAGGCAACATTGCCCTCCACAAGGGCACACTGCCCTCTAGGAGGGCAACATAAGGGAACCAAACAAGGAAGGCAACTCTGCCCTGCCCACTACAAGGGCAGAGCACAAAAGTGTGCCTTGGAACCAAGAAGAAGAGAACCTTGCCCTGCCCTCCACAAGGGCAGTATCGGGCTCACCAAGGAAGAAAATCAAAGGAAAAATGTCACCCATGCATGCCACAAGAATCGAACACGGACCAAGGAAGAAGCAAGGAACTAAGGTTGAGTGTCGTGCCAAGAAACCAAGGAAATTAATTGAGCGTGTGTTCCAACCATGTTTCGAACACGGGACATCATTTTGGAAACACTGCCCTGCCCTCCGCGAGGGCAGGGCAGCATTTTGATGGTGCACAGATCTGGCGCACCAAGGCTCAAAATCTGGCGCACCAAGCTCATTCCTGGCAGCACCAGCACGCACCAAGCTCAATCCTGGCAGCACCAAATTTTCCTGCCCTGCCCTCCGCGAGGGCAGGGCAGCATCCTGTGCACCAAGGAAATTTCTGGCGCACCAATTCTTGATTCTGGCGCACCAATTCTTGATTCTGGCAGCACCAACAGCGCACCAAGGCAAATTCTGGCGCACCAACTTTTCCTGCCCTGCCCTTGGCGCGGGCAGGGCAGCGTTTTGCGCACCAACACGCACCAGACCGCACCAAGGCCGCACCAACATGCACCAAATCCTGCCCTGCCCTCCACAAGGGCAGGGCAGCCTCCTGGGAGCAACTTCTCATGGGCCGAAAATTCAAATTAAAACCCCATTTTAATTCATTTCTTCACCAAATCAAAAGCCCATCCAAATCCCAAAATCCAAGAATAGAAAGTGTATAAATAGGAGATAGTTTGATGTAATTAAAAACTTTTTGGGACTTACCTTTGGCTTTGCTTTTGAATTTTGCACTTTCTTTGAGCTTTGAATTTCTTGTAATTGTTCTTGAGAGACTTGACCGAGAGCTCAGAGGATTAAGGGAGAATTGACTGATCTCCTTCCTCATTCCTACTCGGGCAATTCTACTCTTCTGTTTCTGAGTTTTGGGTGTGTGAAATTGAGGAAATTCTGTCTCAATTCCCATCTAAAATCTCTTTAAATCCTTTTCTGCATAATTGAATTTGATTTCTGTTCTTCTACTACTTCTTCTTTAATTTTTGTCAATTGCTTTGATAACTCGGATCTGGGAAGGAAATTGGGTTTTAGGCTCTGCTACCTAAGCTCTTGAGTCCTGAGATCACAATTTACTTGGGTTCTTCTGTGAACCTTGCTGCATTTTACTTTAATTTTCTGTTTAAGCTTTCATTGCTTCCAATTCAATTCCTGCTATATTAACTGTGGCAATTCAATTTCTCTTTGTTTAGATTCTGCAATCCCAGTCCTCAAATCCCTTTTACATTCAAGCAATTTACATTTCTTGCACTTTAAGTTTCTGCAATTTACATTTCTTGCACTTTAAGTTTCAGTCATTTAATTTCTTGTTCTTTAAGATTCAGTCTATTTTACTTTCCTGTCCTTTAATTTACTGCAATTTCCCTTCTCCCTTTACATTTCAAGCAATTTAGCTTCTGTTAAATACAACCCACTCAACCAAAACTTGATTCGCTTGACTAAATCAACCACTAAACTAAAATTGCTCAATCCTTCAATCCCTGTGGGATCGACCTCACTCATGTGAGTTATTATTACTTGATGCGACCCGGTACACTTGCCGGTGAGTTTTGTGTTGGATCGTTTTCCACACATCAAGTTTTTGGCGCCGTTGCCGGGGATTGAAATAGATTGACAATGATTAAGTGAAGTGGAGGTCTAGATTAAGCACTTTTTCTTTTCTGTTATTCTAATTCCTACTAACACACTAACTGTTTGAATTTTTGCTTAAACTAACTAAAACTTCATTCTAGCTATAGATTGAAGTTTCATTGGCTTTCTGGGTTTGTGTGTTTATTGTTGTGTGTTTGTATGTCAGGTACAGGAAGATCTTCCCCTATTCTCTCTGAAATTGATCAAAGAACTCTTCGGAGAATAAGAAGAGCTGAAAGAGGGAAGAATGTTATTGGAGAAGAAGAATCTGAGGAGGAATTCCAAGAAATGGAAGGAGATACCAATCAACCAGGAGAAGGAGTCAACAATAATCAACAACAACGAAGAGTCTTGGCTTCATACACATTTGCAAATGCCAGACACTGTGGAAGTAGCATTCTGCCTCCTAATGTCAATGCAAACAATTTTGAACTAAAGCCACAACTCATCACTCTGGTTCAAAACAATTGCTCTTTTGGAGGAGGGCCTTTGGAGGATCCAAATCAACATTTGTCTACCTTCTTGAGAATCTGTGACACGGTGAAAACCAATGGTGTACCTCCTGATAGCTACAAGTTGTTGCTCTTTCCATTCTCTCTCAGAGATAAAGCCACTCAATGGCTCGAGACCTTTCCAAAAGAAAGCATCAACACTTGGGATGACTTGGTGAGCAAGTTTCTTGCCAAATTTTATCCCCCTCAAAGAATCCTAAGGTTGAAGACTGAGGTTCAAACGTTCACTCAATTGGAGGCTGAAAACTTATATGAAGCATGGGAAAGATATAAGGCACTATTGAGGAAATGTCCACCAGAGATGTTCACTGAGTG
The DNA here is from genome assembly GCF_003086295.3 of Arachis hypogaea. Lineage (NCBI taxonomy): Eukaryota > Viridiplantae > Streptophyta > Magnoliopsida > Fabales > Fabaceae > Arachis > Arachis hypogaea. Next base: position 41,048,078 of record NC_092041.1, on the reverse strand, counting down.
GGACAAGTTACAGAACTTCTATGAGGGACTCACTCTTAAAGCTCAAGAAGCTCTTGATCACTCTGCCGGAGGCTCATTACAACTCATGAAGACCACAGAGGAAGCTCAAAACCTCATTGATATGGTGGCCAACAACCAATATTTCTTTGCTCATCAAAGACAACGCCAACCATCACAAAGAAGAGGAGTAATGGAGTTGGAAGGAGTGGATTCAATTTTAGCTCAAAATAAGATGATGCAGCAGCAGATTCAACAACAGTTTGAGCAAATGGCCAAAAGAATTGATGCCTTGCAAGTGGCAGCAGTGAGCACCACAAGCCAACCACCAACTACTTGGGTGCAAAATGAAGAAACTCAAGAGGAGCAACAGCAAGAGCAAGTCCAATACATGCACAACCAAAATCCTGGAACAAATGAAGTCTATGGGGATACTTACAATCCATCTTGGAAGAACCATCCCAACCTCAGATGGGGAGACAACCATAATCAAAACCAACACCCATGGCAAAGGAACACAGGCCAGAACAATTGGAAAAGCACAAACCACAACTCCCAGCCAAACACTAACCAAAATACATATAGAAAACCACAAAATAACTACCCCAACTCTAACCATTATCCACCTAACAACCACCCAACAAATCAAAACACCTATCATCATCCATCAACACCCCAAAACCAACCAATTTCACAAGAATCCCAGAGGATTACCAATCTAGAGTTGCTCATGGAGAAACTGATGAAGAACCAAGAATTGACAACAAAGAACCAAGAAGCCTCCATGAAGAATCTAGAGAGGCAGATTGGACAAATCTCCAAACAGATCTCTGTTGAGAAGCCATCAAGTTCACTACCTAGTGACACCATTCCCAACCCAAAGGAAGAATGCAAGGTCGTGCAACTAAGAAGTGGAAAAGTGTTAACAGATGGTAACCAAGGTGCAACCAAGCATAATGACACTGAGCCAACAAAGAATGATGAAGCCATCAACAAGGACATGATGACCAAGAATGTCCCAGGAGTACTCACAGAAGAGAACAACAAACCACAGAATTTGAAGAAAGGAAAGCAAATCATGGAAGAACCAATTCTAAAACAGCATCAAGTGGAGAAGAGCTCAACATCACCACTGCCTTATCCATAGAGACTTCACAAGGAAACAAAGGATCAGCATTTCCACAAATTTCTTGAGACTTTCAAGAAGTTGGAAATCAACATACCTTTGGCAGAGGCCTTGGAACAAATGCCTTTATATGCCAAGTTCTTAAAAGAGCTCATTAACAAGAAGAGACAGTGGAATGAAAAGGAGACCGTAATGCTCAGTGAAGAATGCAGTGCACTCATTAAAAAGGGACTCCCTCCCAAGCTTGAAGACCCTGGAGGTTTCTTCTTACCATGCACTATTGGAAACCTATTCATCAACAAGGGGATGTGCGATTTAGGAGCAAGCATAAATCTAATCCCATACTCTTTAGTGAAAAAGCTTGGCATAGAGGAGGTGAAACCAACACGGATGTCCTTGGAATTGGTGGACCAATCAATAGTATATCCTAAAGGGCTGATTGAGAACCTTTTAGTTAAGGTTGACAGGTTTATCTATCCAGTAGATTTTGTGATTCTGGATTCTTCAGAACATGGAAATGACTCCATAATACTTGGTCGACCATTTTTGGCCACTGCTAGAGCCATTGTGGATATAGAGCAAGGAGAATTAACCCTCAGGATGCATGAGGAGAGCATCATCCTGAAAGTCTTTCCAAAATTACAAAGGGATGAAGAAACAAGCAAAATGAGTGATGATCTTCTTCCAAAGCAATCAACTGACAAGGAAGTAGAACAGAAAAACAAACGGATGCAAGAAGAAAAAGGGATTCACAAGGAAGCAGGGGTGATAAGCAAGAAGGAAGGTATCACAACTCAAGTAACTGTCAAGAAAGAAAGATCAACAAGAAAGAAAAAGATGAAGAGCAAGAAAAAGGCTCACAAAGGGTAGAAGAACAAGAAAATCCCAACTGAAGGATTTTCTAAAGGTGATAAGGTGCAACTAGTATATCAACAGCAGGGAGCAGAAGATTATTACACTGTCAACCAAATACTTTCTCTTGAGCATATGGAAATTGAGCATCAAGGCACGCAGAGAAAGCTGACAGTGAGAGGTGACAAGTTGAGACATCACCAACATCAACCACCCTAAAGGGAGTTCAATGTCAAGCTAATGACAATAAAAGAGCGCTTCATGGGAGGCAACCCATGGTTTAAGATTTCTGTCTTCTCTTTCATTAAATAAGCTATGATTCCTCTGAATATGATCTTGAATTTTCATGCCTGGTAAATGCATGCATCGTTTTGAAGCTCATGGCAAACTTCTAAGTTTGGTGTACCTTAAGGCACACCCAAGTTCATTATTCAAAGAAGGGGATTATTTTTTTAGAACATATGCATAAGTCTTTTGATAAAGCATGTGACCAAACACTAAGTTTGGTGTCTGCATGTGCAACAATGTTCAGAAAATCATTTCCCAATCATGGACTCAAAACCATACGGACAAGGGATCATACATCAATTTTTTTAAAAAAAAAATGCATCAATTGTGAGAACGGTTTGCATTGTTAAGCCGTCCCCTCAATAAAAGATAAGTTTGGTGTTCACCAACTTTTAGCATTTTATTTAGGGACACAATTGATCACAAAAAAAAATTTTAAATAACTATTAAACAAACCAAAACAATTTATTTTATCCTTGCAAAATAAGTTGCCAACGATTATATTAATGTTCTAAGCTAGCTGTTTTGATTCAGGTGGGAGAAAAAGATTAAGACAAAAGCTAGGAGAGGTCACGGCTAGGAGAAGCTATGTAAGGAAGGTCACATGTGCCTAGGAGAACGCGCTCATGGGGAACAAAATTTGCATGCATGCAATATTGAACACCGAGATACATGCAGCCAATGGAAGAAGGATCCTCGTCAAATCCTCAACAACACATGCAAGCCGTCCATCTCATGCATTCCTTGGATGAGCAAATCAATCTCAACCCTTCATGAGCACCAACGAGTCTCTCTCTCTTATTATGGTTTTGTTGGAAGGCTTGAAGAACTCACCTATAAGTAGCCGTTGGCACCAACACGGTATACACATTCTCATTCAAGCCACTTTCATATGAAAACCATACTCTCTTCCACTTCCAAAACCAACATAGTTCCCTTACCTCACACATCAAAACCGAACCAAAACTCTTCCCAAACACAACACATATTTCTTTCTTCTTACCTCAAATCTGATGGCCTCTTCAAGTTCAAAAAGAAGGCCAGGAAAGGAACCTATGGTAACCGAACCTCCATCCTTGATGCAACCAAATTTAGATCCCAATTCCATGAAGGGAGATATCATAGGTTCATGGAGACAAAGAATGTCATTTATGAGAAAGGCCTTGAGTTGAGAGACGGGGAATATCCCATTATGAGGCAAATCACTAAAGAAAGAAGGTGGGAATTTTTATGTGCTCCTCTTGTTGATATCAGTGCAGTTATGATTAGGGAGTTCTATGCAAATGCTGCAAAAGAAAACAAAAATAGTGCTCCCTACACAAGTTATGTCAGAGGGGTTGAAGTGAGTTTTAGCCCAGCTGCTATCACAAGAGCCCTCAAGTTGGGAACCATAACCTATGCAGAGCCTAGTTATGAAACCAGATTGCAGATAGAAAACAATCCTGATGAGATCTTGCAGGGGTTATGTGTGGAGAATACAGATTGGGAAAGAGATTCAAAGGGAATTCCAAGTCACATAAGGAGGATAAATCTTACTCCTGTGGCTAAGGGATGGTATGAAATAGTGAGGAGATCTATCCTTCCTACTGGAAACGCCTCTTGGGTCACAATCAAATGAGCACTCTTGACATACTGCATCTTGCATGGAGGTGAGATCAACCTCGCACAACTCATAGCCGACAGTATTCAAGAAATGGCCGATAGCACAAGCAAATCAAAAGGTCTTGGACATCCAAGCACCATCCAAAGGCTATGTGACAAAGCTGGAGTAATCTTTGAAGATGAGGATACAGAAAAGGTGAAAAAAGGAAAAGGGATCACTAAGAAGAGCATGGAAGGAATGAATGAAGAAGAAGACCAAGAAGGGGTAGTAGCTCCTAGACAAAGGAGATCACAAAGAGAGGAAGGACGAAATCAAGCTTATGATGCCATAGACATGAGCCAGTTACAAAGATCAATTGAAGAATTATCTCAGCAACTCATGCAGGCTCAACAAGGCCAAAATCAAGGAGGCCAAGAGAAATATCTAGAGCCCCATCCAGAATTTATGGAGCAATTTTTGAAAGAAAAAGAGGAACGAGAAGCTTGGCAGCATCAAATGGAGGAGAAACAAGAGAGATGGCAATAACAAATGATAACTCAGCAGCAAGAATTTCAAGCACAGATTCTTGAAGGACAAAAAGAGCAATACAAAGAATTCAAAGAATCATATGATAAGTTGTATTTTAGTCAAGCTAAAGCAGGGGAATATAGTCACAACCTGTATCAATGGAAGAATGTTCATCATACCATGGGAGAAGTTAGACACGTACAAAGAATGGAGAATGATGAAAACATGCAAGCAAGGTTGGAGTACTTGACCCACAATTTGCCAACACTCAATCCTGAGATCAAGCCATTTGAACAATGCCCTGAATTTTTAGCCAAGCAACAAGCAAGATCTCATCAATATACTGAGTCAACCTTTAAAAGATTGGAAGATTTTGGGCTCTCAGGACTCTTAGATTCTGTTTGGGGTAGAAGATGTCCTGGTGAAGAGATCCGAGACTATTCCAAGACAGGGAAGAGAAAGAAGAAGAAGGGAGAATCAAGCAGCAGCCATGACCATTAGAAGGTGGCAAAGTTCTTTCATATTTCCTCTTTCATGTCTTTAATAAGGAGATGCATGTCTGAAATATGATATGCCTCCATCAATTATTTCTTTTACTTCATGCAATTTCTGTTCTTTGCTTTTCATTTTAGTTAGTTAATAAATAGCTAGAAAAATGCTAAATCTGCACAATGCTTGTTATCCATCACTTAGCTTAAAAATTGTTTTGTTTCCCATATGCTTAAATAAAAGAGTTTGGTTTGAATTGAAAAGTAAAATATCCAATGTTGCATAAGTATGAATGGAAGTTGGTGGTGGTATATGTGTTTGAATAAATGCATAACTCATGAAATAATTGTTGCATAATATCATTCTTATTCAAGTGTGAGTTAGCTTGCTGTTATAAAAACTCTTATCAATAATGAAAAAGCCCTTGGTAACAAAAACAGAAAGAAAAGGGAAAGAAAAAGCCAAAATGGAAAGAAAAAAACAAAGAATAAAGGTTGGACACCAATAGCTTGAACCTTAGGACATATGCCTGTGGTGTTCTTGTACTCAGATCTGCTTGGATGAGTAAATTCTAAGGGGTATTTTAAAACCCGGTCACTTAGATCAACTGATTTGGGATGGCCAATTGAAAATCCACAATAAAGGGCAACTTAGATACAGAACATTTAGTTATCCAAAGAGATGCTGGGCATCAATGATCCTAGGAAGAATTAGTGAGCCATGTGTCTGTGGTGGAGAGATGTTGAGTAAAAGAAAGAAACAAATAAAGCCAAAGGCTATTACTGCAACATTTGACACCAAACCTCCAAAAGAATAATAAGCTTGTTAAGCATTGTAAGCCAAGAAAAGTTAGCAAGGGAGGAATCAAAAAGTGAGTCTTATAACAGCAAGTTTAGCAAACCTTTGATGCAAAATGTATATCATGTAACAGCAACAATAATTGAGTTATCATTGTCTGCATAATGACCCCATAGATTAAGTTCTGCTATCTGCATAATAAGGATATGTATTCTTTTCTTATTCATTTCAATTTCTCTTAGTTTTGATGCTTGCTTGGGGACAAGCAAGACTTAAGTTTGGTGTTGTGATGACAAGTCATCATATACCCATTTTTCAAGCAAATTTCACTTGTTTTGTTAGCATTTATGCACTTTCTTGCATCCTAAGTAAGTGATTTGGAGTGAAAATGCATAACTTCTCTAAATCAAGCAACCACCATGAAATTAATGACAATCCATGAGGTTTAAGCTAATTTTAATTGAATTTTAATTGATTTATAAGCCTCTTGAATTTAGTGATACTTGGAGTGGTTGTTTTGGTTTATTATAGGTGAAGAAAAGAAAAGAAAAGGAAAAGCGTGGCCTAAGAAGTGTAGCCTAAGGAAAGGAAAGTGTGGTCAAAGCAAGAGGAAGTGTGCCTCATGCAAAGGGGGAGGAAACATTGCCCTCCACAAGGGCACACTGCCCTCTAGGAGGACAACATAAGGGAACCAAACAAGGAAGGCAACTCTGCCCTGCCCACTACAAGGGCAGAGCACAAAAGTGTGCCTTGGAACCAAGAAGAAGAGAACCTTGCCCTGCCCTCCATAAGGGCAGTATCGGGCTCACCAAGGAAGAAAATCAAAGGAAAAATGTCACTCATGCATGCCACAAGAATCGAACACGGACCAAGGAAGAAGCAAGGAACTAAGGTTGAGTGCCGTGCCAAGAAACCAAGGAAATTAATTGAGCGTGTGTTCCAACCGTGTTTCAAACACGGGACATCATTTTGGAAAAACTGCCCTGCCCTCCGCGAGGGCAGGGCAGCATTTTGATGGTGCACGGATCTGGCGCACCAAGGCTCAAAATCTGGCGCACCAAGCTCATTCCTGGCAGCACCAGCACGCACCAAGCTCAATCCTGGCAGCACCAAATTTTCCTGCCCTGCCCTCGCATCCTGTGCACCAAGGAAATTTCTGGCGCACCAATTCTTGATTCTGGCAGCACCAACAGCGCACCAAGGCAAATTCTGGCGCACCAACTTTTCCTGCCCTGCCCTTGGCGCGGGCAGGGCAGCGTTTTGCGCACCAACACGCACCAGACCGCACCAAGGCCGCACCAACATGCACCAAATCCTGCCCTGCCCTCCACAAGGGCAGGGCAGCCTCCTGGGAGCAACTTCTCATGGGCCGAAAATTCAAATTAAAACCCCATTTTAATTCATTTCTTCACCAAATCAAAAGCCCATCCAAATCCCAAAATCCAAGAATAGAAAGTGTATAAATAGGAGATAGTTTGATGTAATTAAAAACTTTTTGGGACTTACCTTTGGCTTTGCTTTTGAATTTTGCACTTTCTTTGAGCTTTGAATTTCTTGTAATTGTTCTTGAGAGACTTGACCGAGAGCTCAGAGGATTAAGGGAGAATTGACTGATCTCCTTCCTCATTCCTACTCGGGCAATTCTACTCTTCTGTTTCTGAGTTTTGGGTGTGTGAAATTGAGGAAATTCTGTCTCAATTCCCATCTAAAATCTCTTTAAATCCTTTTCTGCATAATTGAATTTGATTTCTGTTCTTCTACTGCTTCTTCTTTAATTTTCTGTCAATTGCTTTGATAACTCGGATCTGGGAAGGAAATTGGGTTTTAGGCTCTGCTACCTAAGCTCTTGAGTCCTGAGATCACAATTTACTTGGGTTCTTCTGTGAACCTTACTGCATTTTACTTTAATTTTCTGTTTAAGCTTTCATTGCTTCCAATTCAATTCCTGCTATATTAACTATGGCAATTCAATTTCTCTTTGTTTAGATTCTGCAATCCCAGTCCTCAAATCCCTTTTACATTCAAGCAATTTACATTTCTTGCACTTTAAGTTTCTGCAATTTACATTTCTTGCACTTTAAGTTTCAGTCATTTAATTTCTTGTTCTTTAAGATTCAGTCTATTTTACTTTCCTGTCCTTTAATTTACTGCAATTTCCCTTCTCCCTTTACATTTCAAGCAATTTAGCTTCTGTTAAATACAACCCACTCAACCAAAACTTGATTCGCTTGATTAAATCAACCACTAAACTAAAATTGCTCAATCCTTCAATCCCTGTGGGATCGACCTCACTCATGTGAGTTATTATTACTTGATGCGACCCGGTACACTTGCCGGTGAGTTTTGTGTTGGATCGTTTTCCACACATCAGTAGTCACCTCACAAATAGAAGGGAGCAACTAAGCTGAGGATCCCACCATGAAAAAAATACCTCGGGTAATTCGGGGGACCCTGGACAAAACTAGAGAACAGCTCGGACAATTCGGGGGACCCTGGACAAAAACAGAAAACAGCTCGGACATTTCGGGGAATATGAAGTCCGACACATACCTCGGGAGCAAAATGCCCGAGTTGATGCACTTTCAAAATCAGCCAGTACCAACAGCTCGGACAATTTGGGAAATATGAAGTCCGACACATACCTCGGGAGCAAAATGCCCGAGCTGATGCACTTTCAAAATCAGCCAACACCAAACCAGGGGGCAATAATAGAAGCCTCATCCAGGCTACATTACAAGACCACAACAAGGAAGGAAAACAAACCCTCTCCTCAGAGTCTGGCGGCACCAGCTCATAATTCTTCTCCTCATCCCTATCCCTACAAATTCTATGGAACCTCCTAAGTCGCACACAGTACTCAGGGTCAGCCACAGTAACACGCATTAAAACTATGGAATCCAGTCAATCAGACATGCCGTTCGGGATCTTAATAGACATCTCAGCAATATTTTTTCAAGAAGACATAGGTCAACCATGGGGTTATTACCAAACAACTCATACAAATAAGGAAACAACTCGGACAATAACAGCAAAATATCAGATGTCAGATACAGCAGTAAAAGAGAAACTCCAGGACTCACACGAAAGTCCAGGGGCACCCTTTGGAGGCAACAACAGGGCAAGAACACAGAGAAGAGAAGTCGACAATCTATACCCAAACAGTCCGAACACCTCTCAGACAAAAGGTCAAAACAAAAGCTAGAACTTTTATACAAAAGGAGTCAGGCAACGATGAAAAGAAATAGGAACAGCAACAAAACCCTAAAAGCCCACATTCTTCTCAAAGGCGAATGACAAAAGAAAAGTCATAACAAACGATCAAAGACGCAAGCTTTTTGCAGAATGAACCAAAGTTCTTCAGAGCAAAAACCCAACTATAAAGTCAAAGCTTTACATCAAAAACATAGCCCCACCAGAAGAGCTCCAACAAGTCCTATGGGCATATCGGACAACTCCACACTCCACCACAAAGGAATCACCTTTCCGATTAGCTTACAGAGTGGAGGCAATGATCCCAGTGGAGGTCGAAGAAGGATCGCCCAGACTGATCCACAACAGTGAAGAGGCCAACTCCCAACTTCAAAAGGAAGAACTCGACCTACTTCCAGAAATCTGAGAAAGAGCTCAGACCAAGGAAGAGGTGTTAAAACGTCAAATGGCCTCAAGATACAATCGGAAGGTAACCTAGCAACGATGATCTCATCCTAATCTGAAATGACATCAGAATAGGTCGGTCAGGAGAAGAGAAGCTAGCAGCTAACTGGAAAGGATCATACCAAGTTGTTCAGAAGAACTGGGGAAAGGTTACTACAAAGTGTCCAACCTCGAGGGGCAAGAGCTACCAAGGTCATGGCATGCCTGCAAAGGGCACCAGGCCGAGATCCAAAAAGATTGCCCGACCTAGAAAGGTAAGTACTAACATGTACACACTCTTATCTTCATTTTATTAAAAAATTGCAGGTTCCCTAAAAGGTTTCCTACCAAGACGCCCGACTACGGCAAGTCGGCAAGGTGAACACCAGATTCACCGCCCGATCACGACAAAGTCGGCAAGATGAAAACCAAATTCATCGTTCGATTATAAAGTGACAAGTCGGCAAGGTGAAAACCAACTTCACCGCCCGACCACGATGAAAACTGAATTCATCATTTGATTTTGACAAAGGTCGACAAAGTGAAAACCAAAATTCACTGCTCTACAAACTCCCAAGACGCATTAATCTGAAGCATTCATCGTCTGATTATAAAGCAACAGATCAACAGAAAGTGAAGAACAGATTCACTGTACGATCTCGATAGGAATGATTGTCCGACAAAGGTGAAAACGCGATTCACCTAAAGGACGATCAAACCGGGACAGAAACCACCATCTACGAATCGGCAAAGATAAACACAGAATAATGCAAGAAGTTATCAAAAGTGATCCCAAAAAGAACCTGACGAGGTCTTATGGATTTCTATATAATAACTTAAAAAGATTGGCTGACACTAAAAAGTCGGACCAAGTCAACCCAAGTTATCAGCAAATCCCTGGAAAAAGGTTTGGCCAACCCTATTAAAGAGGAATTGCTATAACTTAGAAGAGATCGAACTAACAAAGTCGGTCTCCTACAAGACAAGTTATAAAAGTAATCCCTGAAAGAGACCTAACAAAGGTCCAAGAAAGAAGATTACAAAAATAACTTAGAAGAGATCGACCTAACGAAGTCGGTCTCCTACAAAACAAGTTATAAAAGTAATCCCTGAAAGAGACCTGAACAAGGTCCAAGAAAGAGGATTACAGATATAACTTAGAAGAGCCCGACATGACAAAGTCGGCCCAAACGACAAAAGTTATAAAAGTAATCCCTGAAAGACACTTGAACAAGGTCCAAGAAAGAGGATTACAGAAATAACTTAGGAGGACCCGACATGACAAATTCAGCCCAAGCGACAAAAGTTATAAAAGTAATCCCTGAAAGAGACTTAAACAAGGTCCAAGAAAGAGGATTACAGACATAACTCAGAAGAGACCGACAAGAAGAAGTCAGACCAAACGAAAGCTACAGCTGGACCGACAAGAAGAAGTCAGACCAACGAAAGCAACCACGAAAGCTACAGCTTGGACCGATAAGAAGAAGTCGAACCAACGAAAGCTACAGCTTGGACCGACAAGAAGAAGTCGGACCAACGAAAAATGTGCGCTAAAACGAACATAGCTCCACCCAAAAAGCCACGGCTCCGTGACAAGGCTATCAAAATTGTTCAGGATGACTAAAAAGTGTTCTACGAAAACACTAAAAGGTCGTCGGACAAATTAGCCCCAAGGACCACCTCGACCAAGCAGAAAGTGGACAAAATCAGAAGTGATCAAAAGAGGTCGGACAACAAAGTACCGACACTCTACAAAGATCCACAAAAACGGACAAAGACATCTCACAAACGGCCAGAGGAAGGCCAGGAATGTTTTGCTAAAAGGTACGAAGTCTTGAAAAAAGACACTACTTAAAAAGCGAAAAGCACAGCCTCAAAGACAAAGCTAAAAACTCATCCAAACAAACTATAAAAATGTTCCCCATTGGAACACTACCTAAAAAGTTGTTAGATTATGACTAAAAAGCCCGAACAGCGAAGACAAACAAGTCGGAAGAAGGCTGAAAAGTCCTCTCAACAAAGTAAAAGGGGCAATACCAGACACGCACAAGGAGAAACTACTCAAAGATCGACCAAAGTCAGGATGTTTGAGCACGACTTCCCCGAAGAGATTGAAACTCTGAAAGCACGGTCTCACGGAAAAGTCCAAACTCAACCAGGGGCAAAGTCATACATGTCGACGTCAGCTAAAGAAGAGGCGCAAGTACGACTTCAAAAAAGAACAAGCCAAAAGGTTGGGAAACAACTTAAGGCTCAAATGCGCTTAGCCAAAAAGGATACAACTCCACTCAAAGAAGGCACAATCTCAAACAGGGCTACGAACATCATCCAAGACTAAAAAAAGGTTCTATATAAAGAACACTAAAAAGTCATTGGACAAATCATTAAAAGTCTGGATATCAAGCCGCAAGGACAACTTCGCCAAAGCAGAGGGTTGTCAACACAAACTTAAAGCAAGGTGTGATCCAGAAGGCAAGGGTAGAAAACCCACGCTACCACTCAAAAGAGGTTGGACTGTGAAGTACCAAACCTCTAGAAAATCTGCAAGATTGTAAAGCAATAAAGAAACAAGCAAGACAGATGCTTGAGCACTACTTCCAAAGAGATCAAAGCTCTGAAAAGCACGATCTCATGGAAAGATCGAACTCAAGCAGGGGCACTGTTCATACCCTGGGTCAAGCTGTCCGACCTGGGATGTTTAGCGACAAGCCGACCGACCTCTTCAAGTCAGACTATCTGACCTCTTCTCAAAGAGCTCGGCCAATGCCCAACCTCTTCTCAAAGAGCTCGGCCAAATCGCCAAAGGAGCCCAAAGCAGGCCCAAAATGAAGGAACACAACCCAATCTAAAGGCAGCCAAAGTACAGAAAGATAAAGGCGGTTCCCCTAAAGATAAGATGACTTCACTCAAAGATAAGATAAGATAAGATAAGATAACTATCTTATCTCCAGAGAGGTCACTCCTCACCATTATAAATACACTGGAGCATCCAGGTATAACTCATACTCTGATTCTACTCAATACCTGTTTAATACCCTTGCTAACTTAAGCATCGGAGTCCCTTGCAGGTACCCCCCACCCTTCAGTGATAAAGGATCAGCAGCACTCTCAGTTCCACAAATCAGACACACCAGCTCCGGCCGCTATACACCTGCCGGACACGTTGGCTCCGACCAACACAAAAGATCTCGACCGAGATCGACCTACAGTTTCAGGTAACCCTCGGAACAGAGGCCAAATAAAGCTGGGCGTGCCACTTGGTATCGAAGGCGTGCCACGCCAGCTTAATTATCTCAATTTGGCGTCCCACTTGAACATCCAGGCGTGGCACGACAACATCTGGGACCATGGCAAATGAAGGGCGTGACATGCCAGTCTCATGGCGTGGCACGCTGGTAGTATTTTCCAGAGGAGGAGTTAAAAGGCCAGTGAACTCAGGCGTGCCACTTGGGAGATGAGGCGTGGCACGACAGCAAGAAGATGAAGCAAATAAAGGGTGTGACACGCCAGTCTCATGGCATGGCACGCTGGTAGTATTTTCCAGAGAGGAAGAAGAGGAGCCAATGAACTTAGGCGTGCCACTTGGGAGATGAAGTGTGGCACGCCAGCTAAAGGGTGAAGCTTTAAGAAGGGCGTGGCACCCCAGACCCTGGGCGTGCCACGCCGGTACAGATCTCCACAAGCATAGAGATAAGGGAAGTGACCTTGGGCGTGCCACTTTGGTTCGAAGGCGTGGCACGCCAGGTTGCTTTGCCCTTCAAAATGCCTTGGGCGTGCTACTTTGATTCGAAGGCATGGCACGCCAGGCTACCTTGCCCTTTAAAATGTCCTAGGCGTGTCTCTTAGGCTCGAAGGCATGGCACGCCAGGGGTGAAACAGAGGATGGCGTGCCATTTGAATGGAGAGGCGTGGCACACCAAATCAGAAACAGAAGAAGCGTGACACGCCAGAGAAGTGCCAGTCAAACGCCAGCTGGAAGATCACGTTTGTAGAGTTTCTTTTCCCTCTAAAATGTAATTTTTCTTTTCACTTTTGTAATTTTCTTTTATTTTCTAGATCTAGGAGTAGTATAAATACCCTTGGAAGTATTGGAAAAGAGGTAAGCAAGTCACAGAGTTAGTTTTGGTGGATTTCATTTTTAGTTTTTCACCCTTCATCTTCTCCATCTTTTGTACTTTCTCTCTGAGCTATGAGTAGCTAAATTCCCTCTCATTGAGAGAGGGAGCTCTATTGTACTTGATGGATTAATGATAGTGAATTTCTTCTTCTCTTCATCTTCTCTTTGATTTGCTAGAAGGAATTTCGATTTTAATGCTTAGTGTTCAATTAACTTGGAAAATAGATTGAATGCAAAATGGGTTTCATGGGAACCTTGGAAAAGGAAACATGAAACCATGCTAAAAATCCCTTCTCACACTTGAGTAGAATCTGGATTTTGGTGTTTGGATATGGTGACATGTAATCCTCTCTCTACCTAGACCTATGATGATGTGTGGTATAATCAGGGACCAGACATATCTCTATTCATGAGCAATTAGACCAAGGAATTAGCTATTGATCAAGATCTGAGAGATTGAGTCGCCAAGGGATTGGAGCTCAATCAATCATGATTTCCAAGAGGTCAATGAGATACATGATTGAAGAGGATATGAGCTGGAATTAATCCAAAGAGACAATATCTCCTAATCTCAATGAATTCCCCCATTCTTATCTCTCCCATTCTTTTATAGCTTTACTTACATTCTGCAAAATCCCATTCCCCTTTTACATTCTTGTCATTTCCATTTCTACATTTTTATTGCTTTCTTTTATTTCTTTTTTCACTTATGTTTCTGACATTTATAATTCTGCACACACAACTTATTCTGCTGAGCTTGACTAATTCACCAATCTTTTAAAATTGCTCAAATCTACCAATCTCTGTGGATACGATCCTACTCAACTGTGGGTTAATACTTGAGGATAACATCCAGGAAACTGTGGCAATAACATCCTCAAGCCAACAATCCATGCCAACAACTTTGTGTTGAAACCTCAACTCATCACACTAGTCCAGAATAACTACTCATATGGAGGAGGTACTCAAGAAGATCCAAATCAACATCTCAACACATTCTTGAGGATATGCGATACTGTAAAATCCAATGGTGTACACCCTGACACCTACAAACTACTTCTGTTCCCTTTCTCACTCAGAGATAAGGCAACAAAGTGGTTAGAATCATTTTCCAAGGAGAGCTTAACCACATGGGAGGATGTTGTGAACAAGTTTTTAGAGAGATTTTACCCTCCACAGAGGATCAACAGGCTAAGAGCTGAGGTACAAACCTTCAGATAGCTAGATGGTGAAACACTCTATGAGGCCTGGGAGAGATTCAAAGATCTAATAAGGAAATGCCCACCAGGTATGTTTAATGAGTGGGTGCAGCTCCATATTTTCTATGAAGGATTAACCTATGATTCGAAGAAGGCTGTGGACCACTCTTCAGGGGGTTCACTCAACAAGAAGAAGACTATTGAAGAAGCCATAGATGTCATTGAAACCGTAGCTGAGAATGACTACTTCTATGCTTCAGAAAGAGGCCAAAAGAAGGGGGTGCTGAAACTCAATTCTATGTATGCCCTGTTGGCACAAAACAAGGCAATTGCAGCACAATTGGCAGCCTTAACCAAGAAAATAGAAAATAATCAAGTTGCAGTTGTCCAAGCTCAAGCACCACCCCAAGAAGAAAATGAACCAGAAGTTGAATGCGAGCAAGTAAACTATGTGCATAACCCCTCTCGACCACCATATGACCCTAACTCTAAGACATACAACCCAGGATGGAAGAACCACCCAAATTTTGGGTGGGGGAACCAACAAAATCACAATCAAGAGCACAACAAACCATACTAAGCCAATCAATACCAGAATTACAACTCCAACCATCAGTCAAATAACAACAGACCTTACCACAATCCACCTCACACATCATATCCTTCCAACCAGCAAACACACCACCATCAAGACACACTAACCCCAACCTCACAACCATGTGAAATCAAGGGTAACTTTGAGAGAGTAGAGGCCGTAATAGCACAGCTATCATCACAGCTCACAGGAGCCATTTTCACCCTTTTGGAAAGGCAAGCACAAGCTGAAAAGAAGATAGATGCCAACCAAGAAGAATACAGGTCGAATTTGAAGAACCAAGGTATAGCAATCTCAAAGCTGGAAGCACAAGTGGGGATTTTATCCAAGCAAATCCCAATGCCTACATACACATTTCCAAGTGACACTGATGACTGCGCATCATGTACCCTTTTTCTTATCTAAAAGGACCATAAAAAGAGCATAATCTCATTTATCAATGCAATTTCATTAACTAAATGATATATATTATGGTACATTGCTTTGAAATGGGTTTGTGTTGAATTTCAGGTGAAAAGAGCAACAAAAAGGAAAGAAAATAACATATGAAGCTGGGCATGCCACTTGAAGCTATGGGCATGGCACGCCAAGCCAACATTCTAGCAAAAAAGGTTGAAGAATTTCACATGGGTGTGCCACTTGGAGCTCTGGGCATGGCACGCCATGTTGTAAAGCCAAGTCTTAAAGAGGGCGTGCCACTTGGGGCTATGGGCGTGACACGCCAGGTTTGTGAAGCCAAGATGTCAAAAAGGGCGTGCCACTTGGTATTTTGGGCGTGACACGCCAGGCTTAAGTTCCAGAGGAGTGATTTTGAGCCCCACTATGGGTGTGGCACGCCAAGAAGTGGGTGTGGCACGCCGGGGCATATGCCAGCCTGACCTCTGATTAGCGGATAATTTGTACGCTTTTTGGCATTGTTTTTAGTATGTTTTTAGTATGATCTAGTTAGTTTTTAGTATATTTTTATTAGTTTTTAGTTAAAATTCACTTTTCTGGACTTTACTATAAGTTTGTGTGTTTTTCTGTGATTTCAGGTATTTTCTGGCTGAAATTGAGGGACCTGAGCAAAAACCTGATTCAGAGACTAAAAGGGACTGCAGATGTTGTTGGATTCTGACCTCTCTTTACTCGAAGTGGATTTTCTGGAGCTACAGAAGCCCAATTGGCGAACTCTCAACGGCGTTGGAAAGTAGACATCCTGGGCTTTCCAGCAATATATGATAGTCCATACTTTGCCCAAGATTTGATGGCCCAAACCGGCGTTCAAAGTCACCATCAGAATTCCCAGCGTTAAACGCCGGAACTGGCACAAGGATGGGAGTTAAACGCCCAAACTGGCACCAAAGCTGGCGTTTAACTCCAAGAAGAGTCTCTACACGAAAATGCTTCAATGCTCAGCCCAAGCACACACCAAGTGGGCCCGGAAGTGGATTTTTATGCCATTTACTCATCTCTGTAAACCCTAGGCTACTAGTTCTCTATATATAGGATCTTTTACTATTGTATTTACATCTTTTGATCTTGACATCTTTTGATCACTTTAGATCTCTAGATCATCTTTGGACGTCTAGTTCTTAGATCATGGGAGGCTGGCCATTTGGCCATGCCTAGACCTTGTTCTTATGTATTTTCAACGGTGGAGTTTCTACACACCATAGATTAAGGTGTGGAGCTCTGCTGTACCTCGAGTATTAATGCAATTACTATTGTTCTTCTATTCAGTTCCGCTTGTTCTTGTTCTAAGATATCACTTGTTCTTCAACTTGATGAATGTGATGATCCGTGACACTCATCATCATTCTCACCTATGAACGCGTGCCTGACAACCACCTCCGTTCTACCTTAGATTGGGTGGATATCTCTTGGATTCTTTAACCAGAATTTTCGTGGTATAAGCTAGAATTGATGGCGGCATTCAAGAGAATCCGGAAGGTCTAAACCTTGTCTGTGTTATTCTGAGTAGGATTCAATGATTGAATGACTGTGACGAGTTTCAAACTCGCAATTGTGGGGCGTTAGTGACAGTCGCAAAAGAATCACTAGATTTTATTCCGACATGATCGAGAACCGACAGCTGGATAGCCGTGCCATGACAGGGTGCGTTGAACATTTCCACTGAGAGGATGGGAGGTAGCCACTGACAACGGTGAAACCCTTGCATACAGCTTGCCATGGAAAGGAGTAAGAAGGATTGGATGAAGACAGTAGGAAAGCAGAGAGACGGAAGGAACACAGCATCTCCATACGCTTATCTGAAATTCCCACCAATGAATTGCATAAGTATCTCTATCTCTATCTTTATGTTTTATTCATCATTCATAACCATTTGAGTTTGCCTGACTAAGATTTACAAGGTGACCATAGCTTGCTTCATACCAACAATCTCTGTGGGATCGACCCTTACTCGCGTAAGGTTTATTACTTAGACGACCCAGTACACTTGCTGGTTAGTTGTGCGAAGTTGTGTTTATGCCATGGTATTGAACACCAAGTTTTTGGCGCCGTTGCCGGGAATTGTTGAGTATGGACAACTGACGGTTCATCTTGTTGCTTAGATTAGGTATTTTTCTTCAGAGTTCTTAAGAATGAATTCTAGTGTTTCAAGGTGATGTTCTTATCATCACCAAAGCTGATTGATTTTCATCAATTTAGCTCTTGAATGCAATGTCCTGCTGAAGCTTGTTCAGCCATGTCTAATTTCTTTAGACTGAAGCTTTAGACTAACATTGCATGATTCCTGGAATTCTCATTAAGAATTTTGATATCTTTATTTTCTTCTTCACTGAATTTTCGAAAAAAGCACAAAAATTTTACAAAATCATAAAAAACCAAAAATATTTTATGTTTCTTGTTGAGTCTAGAGTCTCATTTTAAGTTTGGTGTCAATTGCATTTTCTGTTTTCCTTGCATTTTTCATGTGTCTTCAGTGATCTTCAAGTTGTTCTTGATGATTTACTTGCTCTGATCTTTGAATTCTATTGACTTGAGTGTTTTGTTGTTTCTCATGAGCATTATCATTCTGTTAGTGTCAATAGTATACAAACTTTTAAGTTTGGTGTCTTGCATGCATTGTTTATTTGATTTCAGTTGCATTTTGATTATTCCTCATTATTAAAAAATCCAAAAATATTTTTTATTTGTGTCTTTTCAAGTCAATAATACAGAGGATTGAAGATTCAAAACATTCAGCAGAGGAATTACACAGAAAAGGTTGGGCGTTCAAAACGCCCAGTAAGGAAGGCAAACTGGCGTTTAAACGCCAGCCAGGGTGCCTGGCTGGGCGTTTAACGCCCAAAAGGGTAGTGATTTGGGCGTTAAACACTAGAATGTGCACCA
Source organism: Arachis hypogaea (assembly GCF_003086295.3). Classification (NCBI taxonomy): domain Eukaryota; kingdom Viridiplantae; phylum Streptophyta; class Magnoliopsida; order Fabales; family Fabaceae; genus Arachis; species Arachis hypogaea. The sequence goes on along the minus strand of NC_092041.1, from coordinate 41,029,538 downwards.
TTCTGGGCGTTTAACGCCAGGATGCCACAAGAAAGAAGATTTTGTTTTTAATGCAAATTTTTTTTCAAGTTTTCAAAGTTTTTCAAAATCAAATCTTTTTCAAATCATATCTTTTCAATCAAATCTTTTTCAAAATCAATTTCTTTCCATTTTCAAAAATACTTGCTATCAATTAATGATTTGCTTCAACATTTCAAGAATGTTGCCTTTTCTGTTGAGAAAGGTTTAATGTTTGAATCATATCTTTTCTTGTTAGCCAAGTTATTAATTTTTAAAATCAAATCTTTTTAAAAGGTTTTTCAAATCATATCTTCTCAATCACATTTTTTTAAAAACCAATCATATCTTCTTAATCACATCTTTTTCAAAATAGTTTTCAAGTCATTTCTTTTTGTTTTTTAATTTCAAAATCTTTTTCAAAAATCACTTCACTTCTTTCTCAATCTTGATTTTTGAAAATCAATTAAAGTTTTTCAAAATGTTTTTTTAAAATGTTTTTAATTAATTTTCGAAAATTTCTTCCCCTCTTCTCACATCCTTCTATTTATGGACTAACACTATTCCTTAATGCACAATTCGAACTCCATCTCTCTTGATAAGTTCGAATTCTTCTACTTCTACCTTCTATTTTTCTTTTCCTCTGACACCTCAAGGAATCTCTATACTGTGACGTAGAGGATTCCACATTTTCTTGTTCTCTTCTCTTTCATATGAGCAGGAGCAAAGACAAAAGCATTCTTGTTGAGGCTGATCCTGAACCTGAAAGGACCTTGAAGCGAAAGCTAAGAGAAGCCAAGGCACAATTCTCTGTAGAGGACCTAACAGAAATCTTCAAGGAAGAAGAACACATGGCAGCCGAAAACAACAACAATGCCAACAATGCAAGGAAGGTGCTGGGTGACTTTACTGCACCTACTCCCGACTTCTATGGGAGAAGCATCTCTATCCCTGCCATTGGAGCAAACAACTTTGAGCTTAAGCCTAAATTAGTTTCTCTAATGCAACAGAATTGCAAGTTCCATGGACTTCCATTGGAAGATCCTCATCAGTTTTTAGCTGAATTCTTGCAAATCTGTGACACTGTCAAGACTAATGGGGTTGACCCTGAGGTCTATAGACTTATGCTATTCCCTTTTGCTGTAAGAGACAGAGCTAGGATATGGTTGGACTCACAACCTAAAGAAAGCCTGAACTCTTGGGAAAAGCTAGTCAATGCCTTCTTGGCAAAGTTCTTTCCACCTTAAAAATTGAGTAAGCTTAGAGTGGAAGTCCAAACCTTCAGACAGAAGGAAGAAGAATCCCTCTATGAAGCTTGGGAAAGATACAAACAATTAATCAGAAAGTGTCCCTCTGACATGCTTTCTGAATGGAGCATCATAGGTATTTTCTATGATGGTCTCTCTGAACTATCCAAGATGTCTTTGGATAGCTCTGCTGGAGGATCTCTTCATCTGAAGAAGACGCCTACAGAAGCTCAAGAACTAATTGAAATGGTTGCAAATAACCAATTCGTGTACACTTCTGAAAGGAATCCTGTGAACAATGGGGCTAATCAGAAGAAAGGAGTTCTTGAGATTGACACTCTGAATGCCATATTGGCTCAGAACAAAATATTAACTCAGCAAGTCAATTTGATTTCTCAAAGTCTGTCTGGAATGCAAAATGCACCAGGCAGTACTAAGGAAGCTTCATCTGAAGAAGAAGCTTATGATCCTGAGAACCCTTCAATGGAAGAGGTGAATTACATGGGAGAACCCTATGGAAACACCTATAATCCTTCATGGAGAAATCATCCAAATCTTTTATGGAAGGATCAACAGAGACCTCAACAAGGTTTCAACAACAATAATGGTGGAAGAAACAGGTTTAGCAATGGCAAGCCTTTTCCATCATCTTCTCAGCAACAGACAGAGAGTTCTAAGCAGAACACCTCTGACTTAGCAACCGTGGTCTCTGATCTAATCAAAACCACTCAAAGATTCATGACTGAAACAAGATCCTCCATTAGAAACTTGGAGGCACAAGTGGGTCAGCTGAGCAAGAAAATTACTGAACTCCCTCCTAGCACTCTTCCAAGCAATACAGAAGAAAATCCAAAAGGAGAGTGCAATGAGTTCCCCAATGAGGAACCATGGGAATCTGAGGCTCCCACTGAGACCATAGAGATTCCATTGGATTTACTTCTGCCATTCATGAGCTCTGATGAGTATTCTTCCTCTGAAGAGGATGAGTATGTCACTGAAGAGCAAGTTGCTAAATACCTTGGAGCAATCATGAAGCTAAATGACTAGTTATTTGGAAATGAGACTTGGGATGATGAACCTCCTTTGCTCACCAAAGAACTGGATGACTTGTCTAGGCAGAAATTACCTAAAAAGAGACAGGATCCTGGGAAGTTTTTAATACCTTGTACCATAGGCACCATGACCTTTAAGAAGGCTCTGTGTGACTTAGGGTCAAGTGTAAACCTCATGCCTCTCTCCGTAATGGAGAAGCTAGGGATCTTTGAGGTGCAAGCTGCAAGAATCTCACTAGAGATGGCAGACAACTCAAGAAAACAAGCTTATGGACTTGTAGAGGATGTTCCGGTAAAAGTTGAAGACCATTACATCCCTGCTGATTTCATAGTCCTAGAGACTGGGAAGTGCATGGATGAATCCATCATCCTTGGCAGACCCTTCCTAGCCACAGTAAAGGCTACGATTGATGTTGATAGAGGAGAATTAATCATTCAAGTGAATGAGGAATCCTTTGTGTTTAAGGCTCAAGGATATCCCTCTGTCACCATGGAGAGGAAGCATGAAGAGCTTCTCTCAAAACAGAATCAAACAGAGCCCCCACAGTCAAACTCTAAGTTTGGTGTTGGGAGACCACAACCGACTTCTAAGTTTGGTGTTGAACCCCCACATTCAAACTCTAAGTTTGGTGTTGGGAGGTTCCAACATTGCTCTGAGCATCAGTGAGGCTCCATGAGAGCCCTCTGTCAAGCTACTGACATTAAAGAAGCGCTTGTTGGGAAGCAACCCAATGTTATATTTTATCTATTTTCCTTTGTTATTTTATGTTTTATGTAGGTTGATGATCATGAGAAGTCACAAAATCAATGGAAAAAGCAAAAACAGAATGAAAAACAGAAAGAAAAACAGCACACCCTAGAGGAAGAACCTGCTGGCGTTTAAACGCCAGTAAGGCTAGCAGATGGGCGTTTAACGCCCAGTCTGGCACCATTCTGGGCGTTTAACGCCAGAAAGGGGCACCAGACTGGCGTTAAACGCCAGGAAAAGGTAAGAAGTTGGCGTTAAACGCCAGAAATGGGCACCAGCCCGGCGTTTAACGCCAGAATTGGCACAAAGAGCAATTTTGCTCGCCACTTGGTGCAGGGATGACTTTTCCTTGACACCTCAGGATCTGTGGACCCCACAGGATCCCTACCTACCCTACCACACTCTCTCTTCTTCACCCATTCACCAATCACCTCAACACCTCTTCCCCAAAAACCCTTCACCTATCAAATCCCATCTTTCTCTCCACCACTCACATCCATCCTTCATAAAACCCCACCTACCCCACCATTCAAATTCAAACCACTTCCCCTCCCAAACCCACCCATACATGACCGAACCATAACCCCCCTACTCCTATATAAACCCTTCTTCACTCCTTCATTTTCACACAACCTAAACACTACTTCTCCCCCCTTTGGCCGAACCACAAGGCCATCTCCATCTCCTCTATTTCTTCTTCTTCTACTCTCTTCTTTCTTCTTTTGCTCGAGGACGAGCAAACCTATTAAGTTTGGTGTGGTAAAAGCATTGCTTTTTGTTTTTCCATAACCATTTATGGCATCCAAGGCCAGAGAAACCTCTAGAAAGAGGAAAGGGAAGGCAAAAGCTTCCACCTCCGAGTCATGGGAGATGGAGAGATTCATCTCAAGGGTGCATCAAGACCACTTCTATGAAGTTGTGGCCTTGAAGAAGGTGATCCCCGAGGTCCCTTTCAAACTCAAAAAGAGTGAATATCCGGAGATCTGACATGAGATCCGAAGGAGAGGTTGGGAAGTTCTTACCAACCCCATTCAACAAGTCGGAATCTTAATGGTTCAAGAGTTCTATGCCAATGCATGGATCACCAAGAACCATGATCAAAGTGTGAACCCGGACCCAAAGAATTGGCTTACAATGGTTCGGGGGAAATACTTGGATTTTAGTCCGAAAAATGTAAGGTTGGCATTCAACTTGCCCATGATGCAAGGAGATGAACACCCTTACACTAGAAGGGTCAACTTTGATCAAAGGTTGGACCAAGTCCTCACAGTCATTTGTGAAGAGGGCGCCCAATGGAAGAGAGATTCAAGAGGAAAGCCGGTTCAATTGAGAAGGCATGACCTCAAACCCGTGGCTAGGGGATGGTTGGAATTTATCCAACGCTCAATCATTCCCACTAGCAACCGGTCCAAAGTTACTATAGACCGGGCTATCATGATTCATAGCATCATGATTGGAGAAGAAATAGAAGTTCGTGAGGTGATATCCCAAGAACTTTATAAGGTGGCGGACAAGTCCTCTACCTTGGCAAGGTTAGCCTTTCCTCATCTCATTTGTCATCTCTGTTATTCAGTTGGAGTTGACATAGAGGGAGACATCCCCATTGATGAGAACAAGCCCATCATTAAGAAGAGGATGGAGCAAACAAGAGACCTCTCTCATCATCAAATCCCTGAGATGCCTCAAGGGATGCACTTTTCTCCACAAAACTATTGGGAGCAACTAAACACCTCCCTAGGAGAATTGAGTTCCAACATGGGACAACTAAGGGTGGAGCACCAAGAACATTCCATCCTCCTCCATGAAATTAGAGAAGATCAAAGAATCATGAGAGAGGAGCAACAAAGACAAGGAAGAGACATTGAGGAGCTCAAGCACTCCATAGGATCTTCAAGAGGAAGAACAAGCCGCCATCACTAAGGTGGACCCGTTCTTTAATTTCCTTGTTCTTTATTTTTCTGTTTTTCGAAAATTATGCTTTTGTTTAGCTATGTTTGTGTCTTGTGATCATTAGTGTCTTAGTGTCTATGCCTTAAAGTTATGAATGTCCTATGAATCCATCACCTTTCTTGAATGAAAAATGTTCTTAATTGAAAAAGATAAGAATTGCATGAATTTTGAATTTTATAACAGATTAATTATTTTGATGTGGTGGCAATACTTTTGTTTTCTGAATGTATGCTTAAACAGTGCATATGTCTTTTGAATTTGTGGTTCATGAATGTTGGCTCTTGAAAGAATGATGAAAAAGGAGACATGTTACTGAGGATCTGAAAAATCATAAAAATGATTCTTGAAGCAAGAAAAAGCAGTGAATACAAAAAAAAGAAGGAGAAAAACGAAAAAAAAGAGAGAAAAGAAAACGAAAAAAAAGAGAGAGAAAAGAAAAAAATAAAAGTTGTGATCCAAGGCAAAAAGAGTGTGCTTAAGAACCCTGTACACCTCTAATTGGGGACTCTAGCAAAGTTGAGTCACAATCTGAAAAGGTTCACCCAATTATGTGTCTGTGGCATGTATGTATCCGGTGGTAATACTGGAAGACAGAGTGCTTTGGGCCACGGCCAAGACTCAATAAGTACCTGTGTTCAAGAATCATCATACTTAACTAGGAGAATCAATGACACTATCTGGATTCTGAGTTCCTAAAGAAGCCAATCATTCTGAATTTCAAAGGATAGAGTGAGATGCCAAAACTATTCAGAGGCAAAAAGCTAAAAGCCCCGCTCATCTAATTAATACTGATCTTCATAGATGTTTTTGGAATTCATTGTATATTCTCTTCTTTTTATCTTATTTGATTTTCAGTTGCTTGGGGACAAGCAACAATTTAAGTTTGGTGTTGTGATGAGAGGATAATTTGTACGCTTTTTGGCATTGTTTTTAGTATGTTTTTAGTATGATCTAGTTAGTTTTTAGTATATTTTTATTAGTTTTTAGTTAAAATTCACTTTTCTGGACTTTACTATGAGTTTGTGTATTTTTCTGTGATTTCCGGTATTTTCTGGCTGAAATTGAGGGACCTGAGCAAAAATCTTATTCAGAGACTAAAAAGGACTGCAGATGCTGTTGGATTCTGACCTCCCTGCACTCTAAGTGGATTTTCTGGAGCTACAGAAGCCCAATTGGCGCGCTTTTAACGGCGTTGGAAAGTAGACATCCTGGGCTTTCCAGCAATATATGATAGTCCATACTTTGCCCAAGATTTGATGGCCCAAACCGGCGTTCAAAGTCACCATCAGAATTCCCAGCGTTAAATGCCGGAACTGGCACAAGGACGGGAGTTAAACGCCCAAACTGGCACCAAAGCTAGCGTTTAACTCCAAGAAGAGTCTCTACACGAAAATGCTTCAATGCTCAGCCCAAGCACACACCAAGTGGGCCCGGAAGTGGATTTTTATGTCATTTACTCATCTCTGTAAACCCTAGGCTACTAGTTCTCTATATATAGGACCTTTTACTATTGTATTTACATCTTTTGATCTTGACATCTTTTGATCACTTTAGATCTCTAGATCATCTTTAGATGTCTAGTTCTTAGATCATGGGAGGCTGGCCATTCGGCCATGCCTAGACCTTGTTCTTATGTATTTTCAACGGTGGAGTTTCTACACACCATAGATTAAGGTGTGGAGCTCTGCTGTACCTCGAGTATTAATGCAATTACTATTGTTCTTCTATTCAATTCCGCTTGTTCTTGTTCTAAAATATCACTTGTTCTTCAACTTGATGAATGTGATGATCCGTGACACTCATCGTCATTCTCACCTATGAACGCGTGCCTGACAACCACCTCCGTTCTACCTTAGATTGGGTGGATATCTCTTGGATTCTTTAACCGGAATCTTCGTGGTATAAGCTAGAATTGATGGCGGCATTCAAGAGAATCCGGAAGGTCTAAACCTTGTCTGTGGTATTCTGAGTATGATTCAATGATTGAATGACTGTGACGAGCTTCAAACTCGCGATTGTGGGGCGTTAGTGACAGACGCAAAAGAATCACTGGATTCTATTCTGACATGATCGAGAACCGACAGCTGGATAGCCGTGCCGTGACAGGATGCGTTGAACATTTCCACTGAGAGGATGGGAGGTAGCCACTGACAATGGTGAAACCCTTGCATACAGCTTGCCATGGAAAGGAGTAAGAAGGATTGGATGAAGACAGTAGGAAAGCAGAGAGACGGAAGGAACACAGCATCTCTATACGCTTATCTGAAATTCCCACCAATGAATTGCATAAGTATCTCTATCTCTATCTTTATGTTTTATTCATCATTCATAACCATTTGAGTTTGCCTGACTAAGATTTACAAGGTGACCATAGCTTGCTTCATACCAACAATCTCTGTGGGATCGACCCTTACTCGCGTAAGGTTTATTACTTGGACGACCCAGTACACTTGCTGGTTAGTTGTGCGAAGTTGTGTTTATGCCATGGTATTGAACACCATGTTTTTGGGTTCATCACCGGGGATTATTTGAGTTGTGAAAAGTATTGATCACAATTTCGTCCACCAACCTCCTCTCATTTAAATGAATATATCTTGAGTTACACAACTTCAAATGGGATGATTCTAATGCCATTAGAAAGTAGACATCCAGGGCTTTCCAACCATATATAACACTTTATGATGGACACTGGAATTGATGAAGATATTGACCCCAAAAACACAGGGAGCAAACGACGTTACTGCAAGTCTGACCTCTTCTTCTTCAAAGGGACCAAGCATATCTCTCTTCATGAGCAATTAGGCCAAGGAATTGGCTATTGATCAAGATCTGCAAGATTGAGTTACCAAGGGATTAGGGCTTAATCAATCATGATTGCCAAGAGGTCAATGAATTGCATGATTGAAGATGAGATAAAATCAATTAACCTAGAGAATGCAATATCTCTTGATCCCATGCTTATTTTATCTTTATTTCTTTTATTTACTTTATGATTATTTACATTTTCTGCACTTTACATTTTCAGCACTTTACTTTCTTGTACTTTACTTTCCTTGCCATTTACTTTCTTGCACTTTATTACTTTCCTCTACTTTCATGTCATTTACATTTCCTTGTTGATTATCTTTCCAATTGTGCTTGTCTAACTAGGATAATTAATCAACTATTGCTTGCTTAATCCAATTAATCTCTGTGGATACAATCCCACTCCATTGTGGGTTATTACTTGACGATAATTTAGTGCGCTTGCCAAAGAACGGATTCAGTTTATATGTGGATAGTGAATCCGGGTCATCAAGTTTTATGGCACCATTGCCGGGGATTAATTATGATTAACAAACTACCGATTGGTTGATTACCTAGATTAGACATTTTTTTCTTTCTTTTTTGGTTTTTGTCATTTAATTTCTTCTAATTTTCTCTTGCTACTAAGGTGTTTGTGTTATTGCCTCACTAAGAATCCCTCATTTGTGACAATGGGATTCCAATTTCTTTTGGTGACTATTGTTTGAGACAAAGCATTATACAAGTAAGAATGGATTTTACCTCACATTTTGATCAATCATGTCATATGGGATATTGCCCACTATCACAAAATGATTCTAGTCATTTTTCTAATGGTGGCTGGGAATATCACCAAAGAATGATAGAGTATGAGCAATCAAATAAAATAGAACACCTCCCAGAGCCACAAAATAGTTCATATTGTTATGATAACTATAGAAATTTTGGCTTTGGAAGGAATTTTAATGCTGCATACCCCATTCTTCAAGGACTATCATCCCATAATTGTCTAACCTATGCACATCCACAAAATCTTCTAGAATTTACGATGGAAGAACTCTCCAAGAAATATCTCTTCATTGCCCAACTTAGTGAGTTTTTAAGGCAAAATATAAGAGAGGTGATTGAAGATATGGAAATCTCAAGGAGAAATCAAGAAGAGCAAGTGAGACAATTGGCACAACATTTTGTTGATGAACCAACTAATGACTTCCCTTGGCCAGGGGAAGAATATTATGCCGTCAGTCTAAGGAGTGGAGAAGTGCCTAATATGGGTGAAAATAAGGAATTGGTAGAGCAAGAAGAAGAGATCTTTGTACCAAGAGAGCCATCATTCTAAGAAGTTCTTGATAAAGAGGATACTCCACCCATCTCACAACACCCAAGTTCTAAAAACAAAGAAGTGAAGGCAATCAACCAAAGCACTGGAATAAGGATTGTGACCAAGATAAGAAGGACAACATTCATGAAAAAGAGAAGGTCAACTACAAACAATCCGACCCCTACCCCAGCAAGCAAAGCAAATCAAGCTAACAACAAAAGAAAGCTTGCTGGGAGGCACTCAAAACAGGGGGCATCAAGCTTCTCCTCTACTCCTCTGAGGTCATTTCTATTAATCAACTGGAAGAAGAGGAAGAAAGTTGATAACAACATGTCAAGCTAATGACATTAAAAGAGCGCTTGTTGGGAGGCAACCCAACCATAGGTAATATTTCCTTTCTTTGTTTTATTTATTTTCAATAATTTGGCATATGATTGCATTCTAAGTTTGGTGTTGTCATGCAACAAATTTGATTTTCAATCTTCATTGGGTACTTGCATCATGCTAAAATGAAAGTGTCATATTAAGTTTGGTGTTGCCACTTATCTTTCATGCTATGTACCATGCACACCCCTTATTAATGCAACCATATTACCTCTGTTTACTTCTTGTGCCTTCATTTTATCATTAATTTTTCTTGCTTAACCACATGTATTACTCACATTTTATTGTCCTAAGACATTCATGAACTATCATAGGCCCATCACCATTATTTTATTTGTTGCTTGAGGACAAGCAATCATTCTAAGTTTGGTGTGGGAAGGGAAAGAATAGGAGGAAAGTGACAACAACAATAAAGATAAACTACAAGGTGGTAAAGTTCCTTTTCCTCTTACTTATTTTCAATACATTTAGATTGCATGATTGTCTTCTATTTCCTTTTTATACATGTGTGTTGTGAATAAGCATAGCTTGATTGCTGAAATTGTAACATGTGCTATGACATTATGACTACCATCTTGAGTTTTGTGAGTTCAAAAGCAATTTAGTTTCATGATCATAAACAAACAAGGTCATTAAAGAAGAACTTAGCATGGGCATATAAGTATTGGAAGGCTAGCATGATTATTGTTGCTCAATTGCATTTGAATTTGTTTAATTGAAGTTTTCATCTAGGACATTTTATGAAATTTTTGAAATCATGAAAACCTTGAAGAAGCAAATACAACCAAGGCAAGAAAAAGAAAAGGGAAAGAATGAGAAAGCTGAAGGCTTTGAGTACCAATGACAATTCATTTGTTAAGTACTTGTGGTGTTTATGTATCAAGCAAAAAGCTTGAAAACAAAACACTTAGAGTCAAGGCTAGGCTTAAGTGCAAAAGCATTCCCTCAAAGCTCATGGTTCTGAGCATCAATGATTAGAGAATAAAGAAAAGAAACAAATGAGCATAAAGAGTCCTCTAATTAAATGCTTGTGGTGCTTATGTATCAAGTGGTAATACTTGAAAACAAAGCATTTAGAGTTGTAGCTTTCAACACATGGTGCAAAGCACCCAAAATGTTAAGCTAAGAAAAGAATGAAAAGCTTGTTTCAAGGAAGGAACATAAAGAAAAATATTTCATAAACTGAGCTAGATAGAAGCAACAATCATTTGAATGTCTTTTGTGATTACACTACAAGAAAATGGAACATTTGTAACAAAAAATTTTGTATCAAATTTAAAATTATTACAAAAAAAATAGTATTTTGTAATAACAATTTTTTATTATTACAAAAGAATAATATTTTGTAACAACATTATAAGTTGTTACAAAACATGATAATATTTTATAACAATCTGTTTTATTTTGTTACAAATTATGTTAGTTTTTGTAACGATATAATGTTTTGTTACAAAATATTGTAATAATTTGTAATAAAAAAAAATAAGTTGCAAAAATTCAAAACATTTTGTAATAATTTTTATTTTTGTTTCAAAAACTCCAATTGTTTTGTAACAAAACAACTTTTTGTTTCAAAAACTCTAATTGTTTTGTAACAAAAAATTAATGTGTTACAAATTAAATATTATTTGTAACAAGTTAATTATTTGTCATAAAATATAAGTATATATAAATATATTTTATAACAAATTCTTTTTTCAAAATGTTAAACACCTTAAAAATAAAAAAATGTGTATATATTTTTTTAAAAATAATTTTATTTTGTTTCAAAAATTAAAATTTTTTACATAATGTATGTATTCATTAATTTTTAAAAATTATAAATATTCTTTTATATTCTTTTAAATAACTAATATATAATTTTTATTAATAATTAGATTTTTAAAATTAACTAAAAATTAATTTATGTCACTTAAAGAAATTTTATTATATTATAAATATAAATAAAAGTAACTAAATATAAAAGAAAAAAAACAAAATACTAAAAGCTGTAAAAAGGGATACACTGTAGTAAAAAATTCTAAGTCTCCCCACCCCCTCACTCACGAACACTCTGTGCCGTCTACAACTCCAGGAAGTGCAATGGAGTCGGAAGAAGAAAGACCGGCGTAGTTTTCGAAAAACGTTCTCTTCGTCATCATCTCGTCTGTTATTACCGTCTCCTCCGCCGTTGTGTTGTGAGCGGCAGCCTGGTGGTCTTCGGTGGTCTTCGTCTCGTCGTGTGCGTTGTAAGATGCATAAATTTCAGAAAAAAATTTATTAAGAGCTAATTTTGATTTATTTATTTATTAAGTACGTTAATCTCAGAAATTATTTTATTAAATATAATTAAAGTAAATTTTGATTAATTGAATTTAAAGTAATTTAAGATTTTATCTGATTTTATAATTATCGAATTATTTTCTATATTTAAATAATAAAGTTTAGCAAATATAAAATAATAAGAATTTTATATGATCTAATTTAAATAATTGAGATTTTAGAATTTAATACTTTAATTTTTATAAACAGAAAATAAATTATATTATTTCTAATTTTAAATTAGAATACTTGATTAAAAGCTGATTAATAAATTGATAATTGAGTAGTATTTTTAAAGTAATTTAAGAGATTAAATTAGATTTCAAATTTATACAATATACTTTAATTTTATTAAAAATTTACCAACCCCAATTTACCCAAAATTCTTAATTTCGCTTTTGTCCCAAATTAAACCCTAATTCCCAAATTAAACCCTATAAACCCTAACCCTAATTAACCCATAATTTTCCCTTTTTACCCAGGAACCCTAGCGCAACCTCTCTCTTTCACTTTTCCTCCTCTTCAGAGCAACTTCATCCCCCATTCAGCCATTATCATTAAGTTTGATCATCACCACCTCATCACCACCGTTTACCCCCCTTGCTCCTCAGCGAGCTCACTGCCTGAGCTACCCGGACCACCCTTCTCTTCTTCTTCCTCCTCTGCTTCTTTCTCTTCTCCTCTGTCAACTGAACCATGGCTGAACCACCGTCGTCAGGGACCAAATAGCATGCGCGAGGAAGGAGAAGTCCATGTCCTTGCGTCCGTCATCGTCTCTAAGTATTCCTGCAGACGCCATCGTCTTCGCCACGAAGCCAGCGCCGCCATCATCACCATCACGGACTGCTGCTGCGCGTGCCGTCGCTGCTGCCTCTGAGTCTGTCGCCGTCGCTTGTGGGAACCCGAGGAGAGACACAATCGAGAAGCCACATATTGTGGTCGCCGACGAAGAAATCACTGTCACCAAGGAAGGAGCAGCAAGAGGAGTTTGATTGGGGTGAGGTGCAAAGTGCACTTAACAAGCTGGTGGAACAAAACAAATGGCAGCAGAGGAACCTTGCTGAGTTCAGGCATCTCTATGATGCCCAGACCATTTCAAGGAGACAAATATGATATCAACACACAGGCGAAGCTGAATCACCTGTGTAATACTGTGGCCGCCATCAACCCCGGATACCCAACTTTCATGCAAGGGCTAGAATAATTGAGTGCTAGACAAGAAGAGATCCTAACAAAGAATATGGATGATGAAAGAGAATATATGGTGAGGCTGGGCTTCTGGAAGCCCAAGGACAAGAAAGCACAAGAAAGGTCCTCCAAAAAGGGTGGAGATGACTCCTCCCCCTCCAAGAAGAAGGACAAAGGCAAGGGGCCAATGAACTAAAGAAGCTGCATAAGGTTGTTGAGTTCCATGGTTGACATTTCCCAAATTTCTGAATTCTGCTTAAGTTTTTATCTATTTACTTTAATTTTGAGAATAATTGATAATGTTAGGATAGTTTATGTTTTATTCTGCTTGAAGTCTTTTGTGAGTCCTTTGATATGCAAGCAAGAAAGTGCAATGATAACTGTAGTCTTCATTTTCATCAATAAAGTAGAGTTTGTTTCCATAAGAGTTATTATGAGTGTGAACAAGAGTAAATGAGATTAAGACCAAGAAAGCTTATTCAAAAGAACTAAGGAACAAAAGACTAAGTGAAGAACCTTGAATGAAGTGAGAAAAAAAATGAGTCATGAAAAGTAACTAGTCCTAGAGGGCATGACAAGTAGAAGTTGAGGGGTGTTCCTTGAATATCTATAGAACCAAGAAGTAGTAAGCAACAAAGACCCAAGGCTCTGAGCATCAACTACTAAGGAGGGAAAAGAAATATTAAAAAAAGTTAGAACCACTAGTAGATGCTTGTGGTGAAGATGTGTCAAGAAGAGGCCTGGGCAAGTAAATCCTCATGGGTGCTTCAACACCTAGAACCCTAAAGTCAACTGACTTGGGAGTGTTGATTGAAAGCCTAACTAAAGGGTTGTCTTGAGACAAAACACTTAGAGTCGTGGTCAATAAACAGAAGAGAAGCACAAAAAGAGAAAGAAAGAGTTAACCCTTACTACTTCAAGGTGACAATCAATGAAAAGGACCCCTAAGACACATACTTAGAAAAACCCTTAAGGATCAAGTAGCTCTTTCTGATATTCAAAGCACTCATGCATGTGTTGAGCACTTAGTCCAAATCCTAGTTATAGTGCATACATTTAAGGTCAAGTCTAAATTCACCAAAAGACCACTCACATTGATTTGCTTGGGACAAGCAAAGCTTAAGTTTGGTGTTGTGATGACTTACATCATCTACCCTTTTTCTTGCATAAAAAGGACCATAAAAGAGGCATAATAACATTTGATCATTGCAATTCATGCCTTAATTGATGAATATCATAGTACATTGCTTTGAAATGAGTTCGTGCTGGATTTCAGGTGGGGAAGACATCAAAAATGGGAAAGAAAACAACAAAACAAGTGGGGCGTGTGAAGCAGGCGTGCCACTTGGAACAAACGTCACAAAAGTGTATTGACGTGGCAAGCCAGAAGCTGGGCGTGGCACGCTGGTACAACATTCCAAAGAGTAAAATTGAAGACCATCAAAGGGACGTAGCATGCCAGGAGCAAGGCGTGGCACGCGAACTCGTTACTAGAAGAGCCATCACTATGGTGTGCCACTTTCTGTCGAAGGCATGGCACGCCAGCCCCAGAGTTCACTTGGGCGTGCCACTTGAGGACCAAGGCGTGGCACGCCAAGCCTATAAGACCCAAAATTGAATGGGCGTGCCACTTGAGCAACAAGGCATGGCACGCTAGTGAACAAGGAGACAATGCAAAAGCTGGGCGTGCCACTTGGGATCGAAGGCGTGGCACGCCAGCACAAAAAGTCCCACTAAGGCGTGCCACTTGAGCAACAAGGCGTGGCATGCCAGCACCTAAGGAGGCCAAATAAAGCTCGGCGTGCCACTTGGTATCGAAGGCGTGGCATGGCAGCTTAATTATCTCACTTTGGCGTGCCACTTGAACATCCACGCGTGGCACACCAACATCTGAGACCATGGCAAATGAAGGGCGTGGCACGCCAGTCTCATGGTGTGGCACGCTGGTAGTATTTTCCAGAGGAGGAGTTAAAGGGCCAGTGAACTCAGGCATGCCACTTGGGAGATGAGGCGTGGCACGCCAGCAAGAAGATGAAGCAAATGAAGGGCGTGACATGCCAGTCTCATGGCGTGGCACGCTGGTAGTATTTTCCAGAGAGGAAGAAGAGGAGCCAATGAACTCAAGCGTGCCACATGGGAGATGAGGTGTGGCACGCCAGCAAGGGGGTGAAGCTTTAAGAAGGGTGTGGCATGCCAGACCCTGGGCGTGCCACGCCGGTACAGATCTCCAGAAGCATAGAGATAAGGGAAGTGACCTTAGGCGTGCCACTTTGGTTCGAAGGCATGGCACGCCAGGTTGCTTTGCCCTTTAAAATGCCTTGGGCGTGCCATTTTGATTCGAAGGCGTGGCACGCCAGGCTACCTTGCCCTTTAAAATGTCCTGGGCGTGCCACTTAGACTCGAACGCGTGGCACGCCAGGGGTGAAACAGAGGACGGCGTGCCACTTGAATGGAAAGGCGTGGCACGCCAAATCAGAAACAGAAGGAGCGTGACACGCCAGAGAAGCGCCAGTCACACGCCAGCTGGAAGATCACATTTGTTGAGTTTCTTTTCCCTCCAAAATGTAATTTTTCTTTTCACTTTTGTAATTTTCTTTTATTTTCTAGATCTAGGAGTAGTATAAATACCCTTGGAAGTATTGGAAAAGGGGTAAGCAAGTCACAGAGTTAGTTTTGCTGGATTTCACTTTTAGTTTTTCACACTTCATCTCCTCCATCTTTTGTACTTTCTCTCTGAGCTATGAGTAGCTAAATTCCCTCTCATTGAGAGAGGGAGCTCTATTGTACTTTATGGATTAATGATAGTGAATTTCTTCTTCTATTCATCTTCTCTTTGATTTGCTAGAAGGAATTTTGATTTTAATGCTTAGTGTTCAATTAACTTGGAAAAGAGATTGAATGCAAAATGGGTTTCATGGGAATCTTGGAAAAGGAAACATGAAACCATGCTTTTATAGCTTTACTTTCATTCTACAAAATATCTCCTAATCTCATTGAATTCCCCCATTCTTATCTCTCCCATTCTTTTATAGCTTTACTTACATTCTGCAAAATCCCATTCCCCTTTTACATTCTTGTTATTCCATTTCTACATTTTTATTGCTTTCTTTTGTTTCTTTTGTCATTTATGTTTCTGTTATTTATAATTCTGTACACACAACTTATTCTCTTGAGCTTGGCTAATTCACCAATCGATTAAAATTGCTCAAATCTACCAATCTCTGTGGATATAATCCCACTCCACAGTGGGTTAATACTTGACGATAATTTTGGTGCGCTTGCCAAGAACGAATTCATCAATATTATTGGGGAAGGGTAGCGAATTCAGCCCATCACGTACGCATTGGCCAAGCGCACGCGTGGGGGAGTAAAAATTGAGAGTGACGCGTGCGCGTCGACCACGCGTCCGCGTGGGGCCATGACATGCCAAAAATTTTACAAAGTTAAAAAGCTGCAGAATTACATTTTCAAACCCCAAACTTTCGACGGGTATAACTTTTTCATTTCAAATCATTTTCCATCGGTTCTTCAAATGGCATTAACATCTCAGATCCAATTTTATTTCTAAACAAGTTTGATACAAATCAGGGATCCGGAGACCAAGTTGTGCTCCGTCAAAATAGATCCAAAAACCACAATTTCATACAAATCCACAAAATTTCATTTTCAAAACAAGCCAATTTCAACCATTTTCAAAACCAACCAAAACTTTTCAAAAATTAACCTCAAGCCTGCTTAACTCATATGTTAACATTTTTATAAAATTCACAATCCACCAATCCACCATTTTAACCAATCTCAGTCGGATAACTCAATTTCAAACACAATATCATGTCTTATATCTTTCCTCATCCCAATTGCCAACAATACCATTTCCATCAACCATCAATAAATACAATCAATATCATCCTCACCATCAATATGGTTTCACCCACAATTCAATCTCAACCAATCATTAAGCATATATCAAAACATGCATGTCTCTCATACATCATACCATTAAAACATCCAAAATCCACTAACCACATACATAACAACACAATTCATCTCAACCAATCAACAACATCAATGGTCCAAATCATATCTTAGGGTCTCTATCCTAAGTTTTCACACCACATTACATTTTAGATACAGGAAACCAAAACCATAACTTGGTCAATTCCCTGCTCAACCCGGAGCACCTCCAAATCTCTTTTTCACAAGCTCTCAAGGCTTCAAGACCTCTAAGAACAGATTTTTAGAACACAAAAGCCCTTTTTCAAGGTTTCCAAAACATCAATCAAGCTCCAACACACATGTATACACTTCCTAAACCATAATACCACATTCAAACATACCCACTCATTACCCCAACATCATAAACCAATAAATTCCACTAGGGTTGAGAATCTTACCATACCCAAAGATTAAGGAGACAAGATTAAGCCTCTCCTTCAAGCTAGTTGGATCCTATAACATCAAAAGCTCACAAATCTCAACATTTTTCACCCAAAATTTGGAAATTAAGGCTGAACTTTCATAGAATAAATCATGGCCTACCTCAAGAACAAATTTGTGGACTTTGTAGAGCTTGATGCGGTGAATGCGTGGCCGCAAACGGTGCGGCAATCGGAAATCTGGATCAAAAATTATGGTGATTTGAAGATCAAGTAAGGGTTAGAACTTTGGAAGAGTGTTATTTCCCATTTCCTTACATTTCAGCGTTTTTGAGGTTTAAGAGAGGAGAGAGAGTGCTGAATAAGGGTTTTAGGCTGAGCTTGGTTGGGTCAAGGGCCCAATATGGGTCTAGTTGGCCTGGTTTGGCCCTTTCGGTCCAATCTTTGGCCTATTTTTTTAAAATTATTGTCAAAATTCTCATTTTAATTTTCTCTATTATATTAAGTCATAAAAATCACATTTCTAATTTTCTAGAATAAATTTTAATTTATGGGTTAATTAGTCATTAATTAACTGGATTTTACATTCTAACCACCTAAATGGGAATTTTGCTCACAAAATTCGAACTCAGTTACCTGAGAATAGGTGCGGGTGGTTAGTTTGCATCTCCAACTCAAGTTTCCAAGTGTGCTGCTCAACACCGGCTCGACTCCATGCCACTTTGACTAACGAAACCTCTTATTCATGCAACCGTTTGATACTCATATCGTCAAGTTTGGTCGGAGCCACCGGAAGCGTCAAATCTTCTTTTAACTGAACCGATTCAGGTTCTAACACATGGCTAGGATCAGGAGTATACTTCCGAAGCTGCAACACGTGAAATACGTCATTCAAGTTCGAAAGGTGGGGTAGTAGAGCCATCCGATACACCACCGGTCCAACCCTCTCCAGGATCTGAAACGGACCGATGTATCAAGGATTCAGCTTCTTTGCTTTAATCACCCTACCTACTCCTGTTGTTGGAGTAATCTTATGGAAAACATGGTCTCCTTCCTCAAATTCCAAGGGCTTCTGCCTCTGATCGGCGTAACTCTTCTGACGACTCTGCGCAGTGAGCATCTTGTCTCGGATTTTCTTGACTTGTTTAGTAGTCTCAACTATCATCTCCAACCCCAACAAGCTTTTCTCCCCAGCTTCATACCAGCATAGAGGAGATTGACATTTCCTCCCATACAGAGCCTCATACAGAGCCATTCCGATGCTCGCATGGTAGTTGTTATTGTATGCAAACTCCACTAGCGGCATATACCGATCCCACCTCGTCGGCTGGTCTAAAACACAAGCCCTCAATATATCTTCTAGGGTTTGGATCGTCCTCTAAGATTGACCATTTGTTTGAGGATGGTAAGTCGTACTTAAGCTTAATTGGGTTCCGAAAGCTCTTTGAAATGCACCCGAGAACCTTAAAGTGAAACGAGGATCTCTATCAGAAATTATTGTAGTAGGCACACCATGAAGTCTCACAATCTCTTTTATGTATAACTGTGCTAGCTCCTCAATGGTGTAATTCATTCGAATGGGTAGAAAATGAGCCGACTTCATTAGCCGGTCTAATATCACCCAGACAGCATCAAAACCGGCCGTGGTCTTGGCAATCCCGACACTAAGTCCATCGCAATGCTTTTCCATTTCCATTGCGGAACCTCTAAAGGTTGCAACGTCCCGGAAGGTCTCTGGTGTTCGATCTTTACTTTCTGACAGGTTAAACACTTTGAAACATATTCTGCCACATTATTTTTCATACCCGGCCACCAAAACATCGCTTTTAAATCAACGTACATCTTAGTACTCCCCGGGTGAATAGAGAATCCACTTTTGTGTGTTTCGTTTAAGATATCTTGCTGCAAAGTCCCAACATCTAGCACAATGATCCTACCCTTGAATCTCCATAACCCATCTTGATCCCATGACACTCTCCACTGCTTCCATTGCTCAATTGCTGGCAACACCTTCGGTAACACGTCATCGTTTTGATGAGCCTTTAGGAATTCGGGTTTAAAGTCATTTGAGATTTGTAATCGACTCAAAAACAGAGTCCCAGATGCTTCTTGAACACCAATCTTCAGACTCTTGAATGCCTTGAGCAACTCCTCTTCTCAAAGCGTCATCCAAGCATCATACAACAACTTCCGACTTAACGCATCTGCCACTACATTTGCTTTCCCTGGATGGTAATTCAACTCAAAGTTGTAGTCTTTCAGTAACTCCATCCACCTCCTTTACCGCATATTAAGCTCCTTCTGATCAAAGAGGTATTTCAAGCTCTTATGATCAGAGAAAACTCGGAACTTAACCCCATAGAGGTAATGCCTCCACATCTTTAGCGCAAACACAACCGCAGCAAGCTCCAAATCGTGCGTAATTAACTTCATGAGTTCTCAACTGTAGTGAGGCATACGCCACCACATTATGATGCTGCATCATCACGCACCTTAGATCCTTTAGTGAGGCATCACAGTACACCTTAAATGGTTCATTCGGCTCAAGTAACACCATCACAAGCGCGGTGGTCAACTTTTGCCTCAATCCTTGAAAGCTCTCCTCACACTCAGAAGTCCAAACAAATGGCGCGTCCTTGTAGGTTAACCTTGTCAGTGGCAAAGCCATTTGCGAAAAACCTTTGATGAATCTCCGGTAGTAGCCAACTAAGCCCAGAAAACTCCTTATTTCAGTTACTAAGGTTAGTCGCCCCCAATCCATTACCGCCTCTACCTTAGATAGGTCTACTGCTATCCTCCTGTTTACCCACTACATGGCCCAAAAACTTCACCTCGTCTTTCCAGAATTCACATTTGGACAGTTTCGCATAGAGTTTCTTAGTATCTACAACACGGTCCTCAAGTGTTCTGCATGCTCTTCTTCAGTCTTGGAGTAAATCAGTATGTCATCAATGAAGACGACAACGAATTTATCCAGGAACGGACAAAAAATTCTGTTCATATAATCCATGAACATCGCAGGGGCATTCGTCAACCCAAAAGACATTACAGTGTACTCGTAATGACCGAAACGAGTCCTGAAAGCGGTCTTAGGGATATCTTCATCTCTTACCCTTATCTGGCAATAGCCAGATCACAAATCAATCTTAGAGAAAACTCCGGCTCCTTATAACTGATCCATGAGATCGTCAATCCTCGGCAGCAGGTACTTATTCTTTATTGTGACCTTATTCAGCTGCCTGTAATCCACACAGAGCCGCATAAACTACAACAAATAATGGTTTTTTGCAATGGTAAAAAATCGTTCCCATAGATCAAAAAACCATTCCTAAAACTTTAGGCAACGCTTTGGCAACAGTTTTTGACCTGTGGTACATGCGGCCGTTACCAATGCTCATAGGCAACGGTTTTTTACCTAAGGCAACGGTAACAAAAAAACTGTTGACACAGTTACTGGCATAGACAATGGTTTTGAAGGGAAATTTTAAACAACGGTTTCAAACCGTTACTCGATAAGCAACGGTTTAGAACCGTTCTCTTTCATGACATAACGTGTTAAATCCATAACTGGATAGGCAACAATTTTAAACTGTTGTAGTTTTATTATTCACAAAGCCAACAGTTTTAAAACATTGTCGGTAGTATCATTTTTTTGCAACGGTTTTAATACTATTGTCATTTTTTAGTTGTCTTTGACAACGGTTTTAACGCCATTACCTTTTGTGACTTTTGACAATGGTTTTTTGTAATATATAATTATTTATTTATAATAGTTTTCTCATGAATGAAAATAGTTCCAACTTTTTTTTAATTTAGTATCAATATATAATTGAAACTATTTGAATCAAATTACTAAAGAAAACTAATTGAATATTTACCATCAAATTTGACTTATAAAAATTGTAAAATCCACAATCACATTATATCATTATTGCAAAATAACATAATACTAGTCTAGGTCATAACTAATTTTACTTATATCATCATCATTTTTCAAAATACAAAAATACTATAGCCTAAGGGTGATAATTTCTTCATTTTTCTTCAACAAAGTTGGTGTGGTAACCCAGCTTGAGTGGACTCTCTTGGCTTTAATGGCAACTGCTCCACAAAAAGAATTAGAAAGAATCTTAAATCTGATCTTTATCTGTATAAACATTTTTGGCAAATTAGAAAACCTGAATACTAAGCATTAAAAAGACAAACACAAAGTTATGTACCAACCTTGTCTGGCGAATTTAAAGACAGTATATACTTCATACTATAAAAGTTCTGATTTGAACCCAATGAGCAAAGGCTAAGTTAGAAAAAACTCAAGTATATTAGTATCTTCCTTAATTATGAATTAAGAAAAAGAAAGAATGAAACAGATGGGAGCAGAGACCATGTTCTTTGCTTGGAAGCTAGGGTGCGTTGGTTGAAAGAACCTACCTACATGGAAGAATAAATCTCTTAGTTAAAATAAGAATGCATAAACTAAGAAGTTCCACACCAGGTGAGTTAGTGACCTAAAAGAAATTGAGGTTAATTCACGTGATCCATCAATAATAACTAATAATCATACAATCTCACTAAACTAATTAGCATAGCATAATAAGCAATAATAAGTATATAGCTATGCTCCTCACAGTAATTACAACAAACTGAACTAGTATAGCATAATAAGCTAAGAGAAAAGACGTAGTATTATATAGTTTTATTCGTTCAAGTATTTGTTAATAAGTATATAGCTATGCTCCTCACAATCGACTTAACCCTGCAATTTAGGAGTAATTTGCAAATATAAGCATCAATGCCAACTAAAAATTCACAAACAAAATGTAAGATTTGAAGATAATTTGATACCACAAATAGATTTGTCAAATGTCAATACACAAACAATGCTCAAATATATCATGAAGACAAAATCATCCTTGCTGGTGGCCGACTAACAGATTCTCCTCTGGCAGCCTTCACCAGCAGAGGATCTGAAGACAAAATCACCACAAAAATCATGAATTTCTCTTGCTTAAATTAGTATAATCAAGAAAATGAAAGAGTAATCAAGAGAAAGAAATGCTTATAATAGTCTCCCAAATTTGAACAATATTACTCATTTCTGTAAAACATACAAATGAATGTTAATTGTTAACAGAACTTTTTTTCCCTCTTTTTCCATGCCTTCAATCAATCAAATTCAACAATCTCCATTAATTGATTCATCTCAAAGACTCAAAAATACCTGAATTACCCTCTCCTAGAGCCCTACAACAATTTGCACCACTATCTAAAGCAACAAATTTGTTAAAACTGAATGCTATTAGGAACCAGCAATGTTACCTTTATTATCACACAGATAAAATAGGGGAGTGGATCCTCTCCAGTGAGAAAAAAACTGGATGGTATCCAGTGTTCAATCTAACCATTCATTGCACTCTCTCTCTTATTTATTTCTGGTCCCACTCATAGAATCAAAGGTGATAGATCACACTGGATTCTATCAATTGTTAAAAAAGAAGAGCATAATGAGAAGGAAAAAAATGTGGTACCGGAAGAAGAAGCAGAGCAAGTGACGGAGAAGTGCGGTATCGGGTTGAAAGGGAGTGAAAATGTAGCGTTTAAGGCATTAGAATGTGGAAACAAAGAAGAAGATTTCCATCCAACAAAACCAATGAAAGTGTTAATGGAAGTAGAAGCTAGTGTAGCGTTTAAGGCATTAGAATGTTTGTTTGCTCAACTAAAAAATGATTTTTTTTCTCTATTTTATTCTTTTCCTTTTATTTTTATTTCTTTCTTTCTTTCCTACCCGGATTCCTTCAATATTGTTCCACACAAATCACCTTGTCCTACTTGTAAAAGAAAAGAACAAATTGAGGTTGCAACTTGTACCTGAAAGGAGCTTTTGAAGAGTAGCACAAGCTTCTTTTCACGCTGGCCTTCCAATGGATACAAACTTATTTAGATTAGGCTGTTTCAATTACAAACACAACATAGGAACCAATTATCGTCCTATGCAAAAATTTAGCCATATACTCGACCATTAAAAAAAAATCTCATCATCAGATTGCACAAGCAGCGGTAGATTCAAAGGAAAAAAATGCACAAATTATTGTCCTATGCAATGAATATGAAAGTAAAAGAACTAAACCACAATGTCAAGCTACTAATAATAATGAATAACTGGCCTTTGCCAATGATCAGACCAAGCTGCTTCAAGGTAAGTGTATGAAAAGGTTCCAGTTTGGTGAAATTGAGTATGAGGGCAATGGGAAGAGAAATAAGAATATTAAAAAGTCCAAGAAATCCAAGCAACCCCTTACTAAAACACTGTCTTTCTCAAAACAAACACTAAATAATTAGTTAAGGGACTAAATAAAAAGTCATATTTGAGCCATGTTCCATTTCTTTGAAAGAAGCTTATTCATGTAGAAGCTTAACTATAACAGTAGGGTTCTACTTTGTTAACAAATTAATAGAAGCTTTAACAATACATTAGGACTTTTTATTATACAAATATTGAGCGTAGATGATAAATAAAATAATTTGGATCAAGAATGTTAGAGTATTGTAATGGTTAGGTTCCTTCTGCATTTCTAATCTGTAAATTTCTTCAACTCAAAATAGAAAGCAAATCAATTAAACTCACAGAATAAGAGACATTTGAGTTACCTAAACAGAGGTTGAGCCACAATGAGGAGGTAGAGAACCAGTGACAGGGGATTCAGAAGCAGCAACGTCTAGAGGGACGACGGCGTGACAGCAGAAGCAGCAAAGCAGAAGCAGAAGCTTCGATGGCGGCAGCTCGCGGAGACAGGGACGTTCCTCCGCGACAGCGACGACAGTGCTGGCACAGACTCCATGAACGGCGACGATGAGGGTTCCCTTCCCCCTTGCATTTGGCCTCTCTCTCTCTTTCCATCGTGACCCGCGGCTTGGTGGCAACACAGCAGCGGCGATGGGCTGAACGGTGGCGACATGACGGAGGCTCCCTCTCTTCCTCTCTGTCATCTCTGTGTATGTGTGTGGTGTGTGTTATGGGAGGGGGGGGGGGGAAATGCTGAGGGCAGTGTATGTAATAGTCTAATAGAAGTAGGGTTAGATAAAAATTAGGGTTAGGTTACCGTTTGATTTGTGTATTTTTTAATTAAGAGTGCCTAATTTTAATAAAATTAAGATATAATTAATTTTTTTATTTATAAACTTTAAAGTATTAAATTATAAAAATATTAATTATTTAAATTAAATCATATAAAATTTTTATTATTTTATAATTATTAAACATTATAATTTAAATATAAAAAATTATTCAATAATTAGGACTTAGAGCTTGTAGAGGAAGGAAAACACCAAAGCTCTGTGTTTTGTGCTATAAGGAGTTTTTTAAAAATTGTTTAAAAGTAAAAAATATGTTAAATTTTAAAGCGAGAATGAAACAAAAAATAATATTTGTTATAAATTTATTTTTAATTTATTTTTTTTATAAATATTATTTGTCATTTATTTATAACAATAATTTTTGAGTATTCTACTAATTTAATATTTATAGAGAACTATTTTTATATGTATCTTTTAATTTGTATAAATTTAAATATTAAAAAATTATTGCTTAATAAAAAATTATTGTAATGGTTATAAAACTGTTCTTTAAAATAGTCAAAGAAAACTATTTTATTTATTGCTATAACTTAATGAAAAATTAAACTTCAACAGCAACACTATAAAAATCGTTGTCTAAAATCATCTAAGAGAATGGTTTTAAAGTGTAGCAACTTTGTCAACGGTTTTTAAGCGTATCTTTTGTATAGTTATTTAAACAACATTAAAAAATTGTTGCTTAAAACCAAATTCTACTAACGGTTATAAAACCGTTCTTTAAAATAGTCAAAGAGAACAGTTTTATTTTGTTGCTATAAATTGATGAAAAATTGAATTCAACAATAACACTTAAATAAAACGTTGTCTAAACTTGTCTAAGAGAACGTTTTTAAGGCGTCGCAAAATTTGGCGTTGCTAAAGGCCATATTTGTTGTAGTGATATACTCCCATATTTCTTCTTCACCAGTGTACTGGTGCTCCCCACAGAGAAACACTAGGGCGGATAAAGCGTTTACTTATTAAGTCTTCCAACTGAGCCTTGAGTTCGGCCATCTCTAAAGGCGACATTCTGTAAGGGGCAATCGAAATTGGCCCCATTCCCAGTACCAACTCAATTGCAAATTCAACCTCTCGGCTAGGAGAAAATTCCTCAATGTCATCCAGAAACACCTCAGAAAATTCACAAACAACTGGAATTTTCTCTAAACTTTGTTCCTCACCCGACACTCCTGCCTAAACGGTTTACTACCACGTAGTTTAAATAACAACCATTCACTACAACTAGTCCTTCCGACCCCTCAGGCATGAAATACAACGATTTTTCAAAACAGTTCAACAAAACATGATTCTTAGACAACCAGTCCAACCCCAAGATAAGATCAAGACCGGTCATCAGCAAGCAAATCAAATCATGAATAAAATCACGTTGTTTAACCCTAAATGAAACTTGCAGACATCCTAACCTAGTCACTATGGCTTTATGGGTGGCATTATACAGCTTAAGATTGTAGCCCAAAACCACAATCTTCAATCCTAACTCACTAGCTTTTCAAATGCAATGAATGAAGGTGTTGCTCCCGAATCAAATAAAGCATTTAAAATTTGACCAACCATTTCACATTTACCTCGGATAAGTGTATCGGACCCTTGGGCACCTACAGCTGAAGTGGTGAACACCCGACCAGGCTGCTGTGATGTCCCAGCAGCTTGCTTCTGCTTCTCCGGACAGTTTGAGGCTTTATGCCCCCACCTTACCACAAGAGTAGCACAAGCCCCATCTGGCCTTGCACGAGACTCCCGGATGGTGACTCTCGCACTTAGCACAAGCTTGCTCGTTCTGAGGCTGCTTCCGAAATCTTTTCCCCTGAGAGTTGTTGTTGTTGGGCCTCCTAAAATTATTCTAACCCTGAGTTTGCCGTGGTGCAAAGCCTCCCCGCTTGAAAGTCTGACCCCTTGGAGCAAAGTTTTCCCCTCGGTTCTATTGAAAAGGTCCCTTATGACTTCCTTTCTCTGCAGCCGCCTTTTTCACACACTCTTCAGCAACCCTGCTCTTATTCACCAACTCTGAGAAAGTTCTAATCTCCATTGGTCCCACTGAACTAAAGATATCACTCCGGATCCCTCCTTCAAACTTAATGCACTTTCATTCCTCGAATCTCCCGGAGCTCCGTGACACATGCGAGAAAACCTGAATAGCTCCTCAAACTTGTCGGTATACTCAGATACGGACATAGCACCCTGCTTCAGTTGTGGTAACTCAAGTTCCTTGACCGTCCTGGAAGAATTTGGAAAGTACTTTTTATAAAATTCCACCTGGAAGGCATCCCAGGTGATAGGGTCGTCACCCTGCTGCAGGAGACGTCGGGCTCCTTGCCACCAATGCAATGCTTTTCCAGTGATCAGATAGGTAGCAAATTCAACACACTACTCTTCAGGTACCAATTGCGTTTGCAGTGCTTGCTCCATAGCCTGAAACCAGGTACCGGCTTCAATCGGGTTGATGGTTCCCTTGAACTTAGGTGGATTAACCTTTAAGAAGGTTGCCAGTGACATTGGGCCCTAGGCTCCACTTCTACCAATGCCATTGTTGTTTATCTATTGTCCAAGAGCCTTCGCAGTGGCTTACATAGCAGTAGCCATGTTCTCCAACGCCGCCGTAAAGTTTACCAGGTCATTCAGGTTGGTTCTCGGTCCCTGAGTGCTAGTACAACGTCTCCCACAGCCTCGACCGCGTCTACAAGGTGCCATCTGGTTCCTATACACACTAAACAATCGATATCAAGTTGATGAGTCTCAATATCGAAAGTCTAGTTCTTCAAAGTCCCAAATGCATGCTCATGAACGTTTATGCCAGTTATATTAGTTAGATATTCTAATAGCACATAAACACACAAACAGAGAATGCATAGAAGCATCGTTAGTCCGTCCCTCAGGCTCTACAAGAACGAACTGCTCTGATACAATAATGTAACACCCTACCACACAGAGTCTTATGCTTAAGTCATAAAACAGAGGTGGCGAGGTATTACGACCTCTAAAAATAAAATGTAGTATATATAGTAGTGTGAAAAATATTCATAACTAGGAGCTTTTGAGGAAAAAGGGGTTAAATCAAAACCGTTAAATTGAAAAGCACAACACTTCGATAAATAACATAACGAAGCAGATAAAGGATAAGCTAACGCGAGTGTATAAACAAGAGAGTGCCAAGAGTATGGATATCAAAACTCAAGACCCGGTTTGCGAAGATAACCGGTCCGAGCATATATATATACATACATATATATATATATATATATATATATATATATATATATATATATATATATATATATATATATATATATAAAGTAAGGAACGAAAAAGAAACCCAAAAGACCAGTTACAGAATCTGTTCTCTAAAATAACCTCTAAGAGGAGTCAATACAGTATATATGTATATAGTGGAGATAATAAGTATCTAAGTAAGTACATAAAAGCAAAATAAAGACCTGAAAGCTAAGGATCTTCGCTAATCCAGAAGTCTCCAGCATACCTCAGCGAGGAGCCTTACGTCCTGCATCTGAAAACCACAAAATCCGCATGGGTGAGAACCAGAGGTTCTCAGTATGGTAACAGTACCCACATATCTAACATGTAATGTCCTGGAAAGTCGAAGGCAATCCTAGAACTTCCAACAGATAATCAAATCTTATAAATAGATTAAACCATAAATGAAATAGGCAACTAGCTAAAGATCTTCAGTCTAACTAACACTCCCCTTTCCAAATCCTTCGAACCTCCTAACCACCATCAGTGATTTGATATCGCAAACACAATTATATCAAACAAGGAAATGCACATATAGGAAGCAGATATGGCATTTAGACAATTAGCAAGTAATATCCAGTCAATTAGGCATTCCAAAGAATTCACATATAATGCATATGATGTATGCCTGTCCTAGTGGCTGATAAGTCTCATCTGTCGGTTATAAAGCCAATCCGACAAGTCCTGGTAGCTAACCATTGGACTGTCCCTCTGTCATGCATCCCCAACTCGAGTTACTCTCAAACATAATTATCAATACATATACACAACACCCATACTGGTGTCTATCCAAGGGGGAGAGCTCATCCGAAACTTTCACAGTGTCTGGCCACTAGGGGTGTTCATGGTTTGGTTAATCCAAAAACCAAACCAGTTTTTTGGTTAACCAAATATATAGTATTGGTTAATTAACCAAATTAGTTTTAAATGATAAAATCGGTTATTAACCGGTTAGTGAAATTCAAAACCGGTTTTTAACCGGTTATTAAAGTAAAAATCGGTTTTTAAAAAATAACCGGTTTTTATATAGAAAACCGGTTTTATATTAAAAAATCGGTTTTTACACTAAAAACCGGTTTTTACCTAAAAACGGGTTTTTATACTTAAAAATTGGTTTTTATACCATAAAATTGGTTTTTACTTGTAAAAATAGATTTTTACACAAAAATTAATATTTTTACATACAAAAACCCAAATTTTTAAACTTTTTTTTAATTGAATTTTTTTAATCTAATTTTTTTTCTTTCTAAATGATATGAGTAACATTTGTAAAAAATGAAATCCCTTCGATTGCTTTCGTTCCTTTTTCTTTGTTATCTCTTTTCAGCATTTTCTATAAATACTTTTTTCTAATATAAATAATTTTCTTTCTAAATGATATGAGTAACTTTTTCTTATCTCCTTCTTTCCATCTCTCTCCTTTTCTCTCCCCCTCCTCTTCTCTCTTCCTTATCTCTCTCTCTCTCTTCCTCTCTCTCTCTCTCTCCCTCCTCTCTCTCTCTCTCCTCTTCTCTTCCTTCTCTCTCTCTCTCCTCTTCTCTTCCTTCTCTCTCTCTCTCTCTCTCTCTTTCTCTCTCCCATTTTTCTCTCTCATTCTCTCTTTCTTTTCTCTCTTCCCCTCCCCTCTATCTATCTATCTCTCTCTCCCCTTCCCCTCTTTCTTCCCTCCTCTTTCTTTCTCTCTATCCTTCTCTCCCTCTCTCTCCCCATGCTCTTTCTCTTTCCCTTTCCCTCTTTCTCTCTCCCATCCTCTCCCTCTCTCCTTCTCTCTCCCCTCCTCTCTTTTCTCTCTCTCCTTCTCTCTCCCATCATTTCTCTCTCTCCTTCTCTCTCCCCATCATTTCTCTCTCTCTTCCCTCTCTCTTTCTCTCTCTTTGTCCTTTTTTTCTTCCTCTTTCTCTCTCTTCTTTTCTCTCTCATATCCTTCTTCTCTCTTCTTATCTCTCTCCTTTTTTCTTTCTCCTCATCTATCTTCTCTTTCTCTCTCTTCTCTCTCGCTTTAGAGAGAAGAGGAGAAAAGAGATAGAAGAGGGATAGAGATTGTGAAAAAGTTAAGAGAGAAGACAAAAGAGAGTAAGAAAGAAGACGAGAAGGAGAGAGAAGGAGAGAAGAAGAGGAGGAGAGAGAGAAATGGGGAGAGAGAGAGAAAGAAGAAAAAAAGAGAGAGGAGCAAGAGTAAAAGAAATACGAGAAGGAGAGAAAAGTAAGAGAAGAAGAGGATGAGAGGGAGAAAATGGGGGAGAGAGAAAGAAGAAAAGGAAAGAGAAAGGAATGAGACAGAGAGAAAGAGAGAAAAGAGAAAAAAGAGAGAGAGAAAGAGAGGGGAGGAAAAGGAGAGAGAGAGAGAGAGAGAGGAAGAGTATCAAGTCTCCACCTGGAGCACGTGGTGGCTAGCCACTGCTTTCACCCAGGGAAACCCGTATCTCAGATAGTGGAAGTGCATCATTCACATTTCATTCAATAAGCATATACGCAATTAGAGAGTAGTACTAGGATGGGTGACCTCCTGGGAAGTCCTCGTGTTGCACCTCTTTTTTTTTTTTTACGTCGTGCCGACCCTCATTCTTTAAATGACACTATCCCGAGTAGGACATCTAAGGGCGAGCCGCAATGACCTCATCCTCGGTAGGCACCTACGGTACCCACAAGGCTTCGCGGATAGTGTTACCCTCTCTCGCACCGTATGGTTAAGAAAATTGTGTGTGAGGACTATAATAGGTGTGAAAATACCAGCACTAATGCACCGGATCCCATCAGAACTCCGTAGTTAAGCATGCTTGGGCGAGAGTAGTACTAGGATGGGTGACCTCTTGGGAAGTCCTCGTGTTGTACCTCTTTTTTTTTTTCCGTCGTGCCGACCCTCATTCTTTAAATGACGCTATCCCGAGTAGGACACCTAAGGGCGAGCCGCAATGGCCTCATCCTCGGCAGGCACCTACGGTACCCGCAAGGTTTCGCGGATAGTGTTACGCTCTCTCGCGCCGTATGGTTAAGAAAATTGTGTGTGCAGACTCTAATAGGTGCGATCATACCAACACTAATGCACCGGATCCCATCAAAACTCTGCAGTTAAGCGTGCTTGGGTAAGAGTAGTACTAAGATGGGTGACCTCCTGGGAAGTCCTCGTGTTGCACCTCGTTTTTTTTTTACGTCGTGATGACCCTCATTCTTTAAATGACGCTATCCGAGTAGGACACCTAAGGGCGAGCCGCAATGGCTTCATCCTCGGCAGGCACCTACGGTACCCGCAAGGCTTCGCGGATAGTGTTACGCTTTCTCGCGCCGTATGGTTAAGAAAATTGTGTGTGCGAACTATAATAGGTGTGAAAATACCAGCACTAATGCACCGGATCCCATAAGAACTCCGCAGTTAAGCGTGCTTGGACGAGAGTAGTACTAGGATGGGTGATCTCCTTGGAAGTCCTCGTGTTGCACCTCTTTTTTTTTTTTTACGTCGTGCCGACCCTCATTCTTTAAATGACGCTATCCCGAGTAGGACACCTAAATGCGAGCCGCAATGGCCTCATCCTCGGCAGGCACCTACGGTACCCGCAAGGCTTCGCGGATAGTGTTACGCTCTCTCGCGCCGTATGGTTAAGAAAATTGTGTGTGCGAACTATAATAGGTGCGATCATACCAGCACTAATGCACCGGATCCCATCAGAACTCCGTAGTTAAGCGTGCTTGGGCGAGAGAAGTACTAGGATGGGTGACCTCCTTGGAAGTCCTCGTGTTGCACCTCTTTTTTTTTTTTTTTACGTCGTGCCGACCCTCATTCTTTAAATGACGCTATCCCGAGTAGAACACCTAAGGGCGAGCCGCAATGGCCTCATCCTCGGCAGGCACCTACGGTACCTGCAAGGCTTCGCGGATAGTGTTACGCTCTCTCGCGCTGTACGGTTAAGAAAATTGTGTGTGCAAACTATAATAGGTGCGATCGTACCAGCACTAATGCTCCGGATCCCATCAGAAATCCACAGTTAAGCGTGCTTTGGCAGGAGTAGTACTAGGATGGGTGACCTCCTGGGAAGTCCTCGTGTTGCACCTCTTTTTTTTTTTTTACGTCGTGCCGACCCTCATTCTTTAAATGAAGCTATCCCGAGTAGAACACCTAAAGGCAAGCCGCAATGGCCTCATCCTCGGCAGGCACCTACGGTACCTGCAAGGCTTTGTGGATAGTGTTATGCTCTCTCGCGCCGTATGGTTAAGAAAATTGTGTGTGTGAACTCTAATAGGTGCGATCGTACCGGCACTAATGCACCGGATCCCATCAGAACTCCGCAGTTAAGCGTGCTTGGGCGAGAGTGGTACTAGGATGGGTGACCTCCTGGGAAGTCCTCGTGTTGCACCTCTTTTTTTTTTTTTTACGTCATGACGAACCTCATTCTTTAAATGACGCTATCCCGAGTAGGACACCTAAAGGCGAGCCGCAATGGCCTCATCCTCGGCAGGCACCTACGGTACCCGCAGGGCTTCGCTGATAGTGTTACGCTCTCTAGCGCCGTATGGTTAAGAAAATTGTGTGTGCGGACTATAATAGGTGCGATCATACCAGCACTATTACACCGGATCCTATCAGAACTCCGCAGTTAAGCGTGCTTGGGCGAGAGTATTTCTAGGATGGGTGACCTCCTGGGAAGTCCTCGTGTTGCACCTCTTTTTTTTTTTTTTACGTCGTGCCGACCCTCATTCTTTAAATGAAGCTATCCCGAGTAGGGCACCTAAGGGCGAGCCGCAATGGCCTCATCCTCGGCAGGCACCTACGGTACCGGCAAGGCTTCGCGGATAGTGTTACGCTCTCTCGCGCCGTATGGTTAAGAAAATTGTGTGTGCGAACTATAATAGGTGCGATAATACCAGCACTAATGCACCGGATCCCAAGTCCTCGTGTGGCACCTCTTTTTTTTTTACGTCGTGCCAACCCTCATTCTTTAAATGACGTTATCCCGAGTATAACACCTAAGGGCGAGCCGCAATGGCCTCATCCTCGGTAGGCATTTACGGTACCTGCAAGGTTTCGCGGATAGTGTTACGCTCTCTCGCGCTGTATGGTTAAGAAAATTGTGTGTGCGAAATATAATAGGTGCGATCGTACCAGCACTAATGCACCGGATCCCATCAGAACTCCACAGTTAAGCGTGCTTGGGCAAGAGTAGTACTAGGATGGGTGACCTTCTGGGAAGTCCTCGTGTTGCACCTCTTTTTTTTTTTTTTACGTCGTGCCGACCCTCATTCTTTAAATGAAGCTATCCCGAGTAGAACACCTAAGGGCGAGCCGCAATGTCCTCATCCTCGGCAGGCACCTACGGTACCTGCAAGGCTTTGTGGATAGTGTTACGCTCTCTCGCGCCGTATGGTTAAGAAAATTGTGTGTGCGAACTATAATAGGTGCGATCGTACCCGCACTAATGCACCGGATCCCATCAGAACTCCACAACTAAGCGTGCTTAGGCAAGAGTAGTACTAGGATGGGAGACCTCCTGGGAAGTCCTCGTGTTGCACCTCTTTTTTTTTTTACGTCATGACGACCCTCATTCTTTAAATGACGCTATCCCGAGTAGGACACCTAAGGGCGAGCCGCAATGGCCTCATCCTCGGCAGGCACTTACGGTAACCGCAAGGCTTCGCGAATAGTGTTATGCTCTCTCGCACCGTATGGTTAAGAAAATTGTGTGTGCGGACTATAATAGGTGCTAAAATACCAGCACTAATGCACCGGATCCCATTAGAACACCGCAGTTAAGCGTGCTTGGGCGAGAGTAGTACTAGGATGGGTGACCTCCTAGGAAGTCGTCGTGTTGCACCTTTTTTCTTTTTTACGTCGTGCCGACCCTCATACTATAAATGACGCTATCCCGAGTAGGACACCTAAGGGCGAGCCGCAATGGCCTAATCCTCGGCAGCACCTACGGTACCCGCAAGGTTCGCGGATAGTGTTACGCTCTCTCGCGCCGTACGGTTAAGAAAATTGTGTGTGCGAACTATAATAGGTGCAATTGTACCAGCACTAATGCACCGGATCCCATCAGAACTCCACAATTAAGCGTGCTTGGGCGAGAGTAGTACTAGGATGGGTGACCTCCTGGGAAGTCCTCGTGTTGCACCTCTTTTTTTTTTTTACGTCGTGCCGACCCTCATTCTTTAAATGAAGCTATCCCGAGTAGAGCACCTAAGGGCGAGCCGCAATGGCCTCATCCTCGGCAGGCACCTACGGTACCTGCAATTCTTTGTGGATAGTGTTACGCTCTCTCGCGTCGTATGGTTAAGAAAATTGTGTGTGTGAACTCTAATAGGTGCGATCGTACCAGCACTAATGCACCGGATCCCATCAGAACTCCGCAGTTAAGCGTGCTTGGGCGAGAGTGGTACTAGGATGGGTGACCTCCTGGGATGTCCTCTTGTTGCACCTCTTTTTTTTTTTTTTTACGTCGTGCCGACTTTCATTCTTTAAATGAAGCTATCCCGAGTAGAACACCTAAGGGCGAGTCGCAATGGCCTCATCCTCGGCAGGCACCTACGGTACCTGCAATTCTTTGTGGATAGTGTTACGCTCTCTCGCGTCGTATGGTTAAGAAAATTATGTGTGCGAACTATAATAGGTGCGATCGTACCAGCACTAATGCACCGTATCCCATCAGAACTCCACAATTAAGCGTGCTTGGGCAAGAGTAGTACTAGGTTGGGTGACCTCCTGGGAAGTCCTCGTGTTGCACCTCTTTTTTTTTTTTTTTTACGTCATGACGACCCTCATTCTTTACATGAAGCTATCCCGAGTAGAACATCTAAGGGCGAGCCGCAATGGCCTCATCCTCGGCAGGCACCTATGGTACCTGCAAGGCTTCGCGGATAGTGTTACGCTCTCTCGCGCCGTATGTTATGAAAATTGTGTGTGCGAACTATAATAGTTGCGATCGTACCAGCACTAATGCACCGGATCCCATCGGAACTCCACAATTAAGTGTGCTTGGGCAAGAGTAGCACTATGATGGGTGACCTCCTGGGAAGTACTCGTGTTGCACCTCTTTTTTTTTTTTACATCGTGCCGACCCTCATTCTTTAAATGAAGCTATCCCGAGTAGAACACCTAAGGGCGAGCCGCAATGGCCTCATCCTCGGCAGGCACCTACGATACCTGCAAGGCTTTGTGGATAGTGTTACGCTCTCTCGCGCCGTATGGTTAAGAAAATTGTGTGTGCGAACTATAATAGGTGCGATCGTAACAGCACTAATGCACCGGATCCCATCAGAACTCCACAATTAAGCGTGCTTGGGCAAGAGTAGTACTAGGATGGGTGACCTCTGGGAAGTCCTCGTGTCGCACCTCTTTTTTTTTTTTTTTTTACGTCATGACGACCCTCATTCTTTAAATGACGCTATCCCGAAGAGGACACCTAAGGGCGAGCCGCAATGGCCTCATCCTCGGCAGGCACCTACGGTAACCGCAAGGCTTCGCGGATAGTGTTACGCTCTCTCGCACCGTATGGTTAAGAAAATTGTGTGTGCGGACTATAATAGGTGCGAAAATACCAGCACTAATGCACCGGATCCCATCAGAACTCCGCAGTTAAGCGTGCTTGGGCGAGAGTAATACTAGGATGGGTGACCTCCTGGGAAGTCCTCGTGTTGCACCTTTTTTTTTTTTACGTCGTGCCGACCCTCATCATTTAAATGACGCTATGCCGAGTAGGACACCTAAGGGCGAGCCGCAATGGCCTCATCCTCGGCAGGCACCTACGGTACACGCAAGGTTTCGCGGATAGTGTTACGCTCTCTCGCGCCGTACGGTTAAGAAAATTGTGTGTGCGAACTATAATCGGTGCGATTGTACCAACACTAATGCACCGGATCCCATCAGAACTCAGCAGTTAAGCTTGCTTGGGCGAGAGTAGTACTAGGATGGGTGACATCCTGGGAAGTCCTCGTGTTGCACCTCTTTTTTTTTTTTTTTTACGTCGTGCCGACCCTCATTCTTTAAATGAAGCTATCCCGAGTAGAACACCTAAGGGCAAGCCGCAATGGCCTCATCCTCGGCAGGCACCTATGGTACCTGCAAGGCTTTGTGGATAGTGTTACGCTCTCTCGCGCCGTATGGTTAAGAAAATTGTGTGTGCGAGCTATAATAGGTGCGATCGTACCAGCACTAATGCACCGGATCCCATCAGAACTCCACAATTAAGCGTGCTTGGGAAAGAGTAGTACTAGGATGGGAGACCTCCTGGGAAGTCCTCGTGTTGCACCTCTTTTTTTTTTTTACGTCATGACGACCCTCATTCTTTAAATGACGCTATCCCGAGTAGGACACCTAAGGCGAGCCTCAATGGCCTCATCCTCGCAGGCACCTACGGTAACCGCAAGGCTTCGCGGATAGTGTTACGCTCTCTCGCACCTTATGGTTAAGAAAATTATGTGTGCGGACTATAATAGGTGCGAATACCAGCACTAATGCACCGGATCCCATTAGAACTCCGCAGTTAAGCGTGCTTGGGCGAGAGTAGTACTAGGATGGGTGACCTCCTGGGAAGTCCTCGTGTTGCACCTTTTTTTTTTTTACGTCGTGCCGACCCTCATCCTTTAAATGACGCTATCCCGAGTAGGACACCTAAGTGCGAGCCACAATAGCCTCATCCTCGGCAGGCACCTACGGTACACGCAAGGTTTCGCAGATAGTGTTACGCTCTCTCGCGCCGTATGGGTAAGAAAATTGTGTGTGCGAACTATAATGGTGCGATGTACCAGCACTAATGCACCGGATCCCATCAGAACTCCGCAGTTAAGCTTGCTTGGGCGAGAGTAGTACTAGGATGGGTGACCTCCTGGGAAGTCCTCGTGTTGCACCTCTTTTTTTTTTTTTACGTCGTGCCGACCCTCATTCTTTAAATGAGCTATCCCGAGTAGGACACCTAAGGGCGAGCCGCAATGGCTTCATCCTCGCAGGCACCTACGGTACCTGCAAGGCTTTGTGGATAGTGTTACGCTCTCTCGCGCTGTATGGTTAAGAAAATTGTGTGTGCGAACTATAATAGGTGCGATCGTACCAGCACTAATGCACCGGATCCCATCAGAACTCCACAATTAAGCATGCTTGGGCAGAGTAGTACTAGGATGGGTGACCTCCTGGGAAGTCCACGTGTTGCACCTCTTTTTTTTTTTTTACGTCATCCGACCCTCATTCTTTAAATGACGCTATCCCGAGTAGGACACCTAAGGGCGAGCCGCAATGGCCTCATCCTCGCAGGCACCTACGGTAACCGCAAGGCTTCACGGATAGTGTTACGCTCTCTCGCACCGTATGGTTAAGAAAATTGTGTGTCGGACTATAATAGGTGCGAAATACCAGCACTAATGCACCGGATCCCATCAGAACTCCGCAGTTAAGCGTTCTTGGGCGAGAGTAGTACTAGGATGGGTACTCCTGGGAAGTCCTCGTGTTGCACCTTTTTTTTTTTACGTCGTGCCGACCTCATTCTTTAAATGACGCTATCCGAGTAGGACACCTAAGGGGAGCCGCAATGGCCTCATCCTCGCAGCACCTACGTACCCGCAAGGTTCGCGATAGTGTTACGCTCTCTCGCGCCGAGGTTAAGAAAATTGTGTGCAACTATAATAGCGATTACCAGCACTAATGCACCGGATCCCATCAGAACTCCGCAGTTAAGCGTCTTGGCGAGAGTAGTACTAGGATGGTGGGAAGTCTCGTGTGCACCTCTTTTTTTTTTTTTTTACGTCGTGCGACCTCATTCTTTAATGAGCTATCCCGAGTAGACACCTAAGGCGAGCCGCAATGGCCTCATCCTCGCAGCACTACGGTACCCAAGCTTCGGGATAGTGTTACGCTCTCTCGCGCCGATGGTTAAAAATTGTGGTGCGAACTATAATAGGTGCGATCTACCAGCACTAATGCACCGGATCCCATCAGAACTCCCAGTTAAGCGTGCTTGGGCAGATAGTACTAGGATGGGTGACCTCCTGGGAAGTCCTCGTGTTGCACCTCTTTTTTTTTTTTTTACGTCTGCGACCTCATTCTTTAAATGACGCTATCCCGAGTAGGACACTAAGGGCGAGCCGCAATGGCCTCATCCTCGGCAGCACCTCGGTACCGCAAGGCTTCGCGGATAGTGTTACGCTCTCTCGCGCCGCATGGTTAAGAAAATTGTGTGTGCGAACTATAATAGGTGCGATCATACCAGCACTAATGCACGATCCATCAGAACTCCATTAAGCGTGCTTGGGAGAGTACTAGATGGTGACTCCTGGAAGTCTCGTGTTGCACTCTTTTTTTTTTTTTACGTCGTGCCGACCTCATTCTTTAAATGAGCTATCCGAGTAGACACCTAAGGCAGCCGCATGCCTCATCCTCGCAGGCACCTACGGTACCGCAAGGCTTGCGGATAGTGTTACGCTCTCTCGCGCCGCATGGTTAAAAATTGTGTGTGCGAACTATAATAGGTGCGATCATACCAGCACTAATGCACCGGATCCCATCAGAACTCCGCAGTTAAGCGTGCTTGGGCGAGAGTAGTACTAGGATGGGTGACCTCCTGGGAAGTCCTCGTGTTGCACCTTTTTTTTTTTTTACGTCGTGCGACCTCATTCTTTAAATGACGCTATCCGAGTAGGACACCTAAGGCGAGCCGCAATGGCCTCATCCTCGCAGGCACCTACGGTACCGCAAGGCTTCGCGGATAGTGTTACGCTCTCTCGCGCCGCATGGTTAAAAAATTGTGTGTGCGAACTATAATAGGTGCGATCATACCAGCACTAATGCACCGGATCCCATCAGAACTCCGCAGTTAAGCGTGCTTGGGCGAGAGTAGTACTAGGATGGGTGACCTCCTGGGAAGTCCTCGTGTTGCACCTCTTTTTTTTTTTTTTTAACGTCGTGCCGACCTCATTCTTTAAATGACGCTATCCCGAGTAGGACACCTAAGGGCGAGCCGCAATGGCCTCATCCTCGCAGGCACCTACGGTACCGCAAGGCTTCGCGGATAGTGTTACGCTCTCTCGCGCCGCATGGTTAAAAAATTGTGTGTGCGAACTATAATAGGTGCGATCATACCAGCACTAATGCACCGGATCCCATCAGAACTCCGCAGTTAAGCGTGCTTGGGCGAGAGTAGTACTAGGATGGGTGACCTCCTGGGAAGTCCTCGTGTTGCACCTCTTTTTTTTTTTTTTTAACGTCGTGCCGACCTTCATTCTTTAAATGACGCTATCCCGAGTAGGACACCTAAGGGCGAGCCGCAATGGCCTCATCCTCGGCAGGCACCTACGGTACCCGCAAGGCTTCGCGGATAGTGTTACGCTCTCTCGCGCCGCATGGTTAAAAAATTGTGTGTGCGAACTATAATAGGTGCGATCATACCAGCACTAATGCACCGGATCCCATCAGAACTCCGCAGTTAAGCGTGCTTGGGCGAGAGTAGTACTAGGATGGGTGACCTCCTGGGAAGTCCTCGTGTTGCACCTCTTTTTTTTTTTTTTTTAACGTCGTGCCGACCTTCATTCTTTAAATGACGCTATCCCGAGTAGGACACCTAAGGGCGAGCCGCAATGGCCTCATCCTCGGCAGGCACCTACGGTACCCGCAAGGCTTCGCGGATAGTGTTACGCTCTCTCGCGCCGCATGGTTAAAAAATTGTGTGTGCGAACTATAATAGGTGCGATCATACCAGCACTAATGCACCGGATCCCATCAGAACTCCGCAGTTAAGCGTGCTTGGGCGAGAGTAGTACTAGGATGGGTGACCTCCTGGGAAGTCCTCGTGTTGCACCTCTTTTTTTTTTTTTTTTTAACGTCGTGCCGACCTCATTCTTTAAATGACGCTATCCCGAGTAGGACACCTAAGGGCGAGCCGCAATGGCCTCATCCTCGGCAGGCACCTACGGTACCCGCAAGGCTTCGCGGATAGTGTTACGCTCTCTCGCGCCGCATGGTTAACAAAATTGTGTGTGCGAACTATAATAGGTGCGATCATACCAGCACTAATGCACCGGATCCCATCAGAACTCCGCAGTTAAGCGTGCTTGGGCGAGAGTAGTACTAGGATGGGTGACCTCCTGGGAAGTCCTCGTGTTGCACCTCTTTTTTTTTTTTTTTTAACGTCGTGCCGACCTTCATTCTTTAAATGACGCTATCCCGAGTAGGACACCTAAGGGCGAGCCGCAATGGCCTCATCCTCGGCAGGCACCTACGGTACCCGCAAGGCTTCGCGGATAGTGTTACGCTCTCTCGCGCCGCATGGTTAACAAAATTGTGTGTGCGAACTATAATAGGTGCGATCATACCAGCACTAATGCACCGGATCCCATCAGAACTCCGCAGTTAAGCGTGCTTGGGCGAGAGTAGTACTAGGATGGGTGACCTCCTGGGAAGTCCTCGTGTTGCACCTCTTTTTTTTTTTTTTTAACGTCGTGCCGACCTTCATTCTTTAAATGACGCTATCCCGAGTAGGACACCTAAGGGCGAGCCGCAATGGCCTCATCCTCGGCAGGCACCTACGGTACCCGCAAGGCTTCGCGGATAGTGTTACGCTCTCTCGCGCCGCATGGTTAACAAAATTGTGTGTGCGAACTATAATAGGTGCGATCATACCAGCACTAATGCACCGGATCCCATCAGAACTCCGCAGTTAAGCGTGCTTGGGCGAGAGTAGTACTAGGATGGGTGACCTCCTGGGAAGTCCTCGTGTTGCACCTCTTTTTTTTTTTTTTTTAACGTCGTGCCGACCTTCATTCTTTAAATGACGCTATCCCGAGTAGGACACCTAAGGGCGAGCCGCAATGGCCTCATCCTCGGCAGGCACCTACGGTACCGCAAGGCTTCGCGGATAGTGTTACGCTCTCTCGCGCCGCATGGTTAAAAAATTGTGTGTGCGAACTATAATAGGTGCGATCATACCAGCACTAATGCACCGGATCCCATCAGAACTCCGCAGTTAAGCGTGCTTGGGCGAGAGTAGTACTAGGATGGGTGACCTCCTGGGAAGTCCTCGTGTTGCACCTCTTTTTTTTTTTTTTTAACGTCGTGCCGACCTTCATTCTTTAAATGACGCTATCCCGAGTAGGACACCTAAGGGCGAGCCGCAATGGCCTCATCCTCGGCAGGCACCTACGGTACCCGCAAGGCTTCGCGGATAGTGTTACGCTCTCTCGCGCCGCATGGTTAACAAAATTGTGTGTGCGAACTATAATAGGTGCGATCATACCAGCACTAATGCACCGGATCCCATCAGAACTCCGCAGTTAAGCGTGCTTGGGCGAGAGTAGTACTAGGATGGGTGACCTCCTGGGAAGTCCTCGTGTTGCACCTCTTTTTTTTTTTTTTTTTAACGTCGTGCCGACCTTCATTCTTTAAATGACGCTATCCCGAGTAGGACACCTAAGGGCGAGCCGCAATGGCCTCATCCTCGCAGGCACCTACGGTACCCGCAAGGCTTCGCGGATAGTGTTACGCTCTCTCGCGCCGCATGGTTAAAAAATTGTGTGTGCGAACTATAATAGGTGCGATCATACCAGCACTAATGCACCGGATCCCATCAGAACTCCGCAGTTAAGCGTGCTTGGGCGAGAGTAGTACTAGGATGGGTGACCTCCTGGGAAGTCCTCGTGTTGCACCTCTTTTTTTTTTTTTTTAACGTCGTGCCGACCTTCATTCTTTAAATGACGCTATCCCGAGTAGGACACCTAAGGGCGAGCCGCAATGGCCTCATCCTCGGCAGGCACCTACGGTACCCGCAAGGCTTCGCGGATAGTGTTACGCTCTCTCGCGCCGCATGGTTAACAAAATTGTGTGTGCGAACTATAATAGGTGCGATCATACCAGCACTAATGCACCGGATCCCATCAGAACTCCGCAGTTAAGCGTGCTTGGGCGAGAGTAGTACTAGGATGGGTGACCTCCTGGGAAGTCCTCGTGTTGCACCTCTTTTTTTTTTTTTTTTTAACGTCGTGCCGACCTTCATTCTTTAAATGACGCTATCCCGAGTAGGACACCTAAGGGCGAGCCGCAATGGCCTCATCCTCGCAGGCACCTACGGTACCCGCAAGGCTTCGCGGATAGTGTTACGCTCTCTCGCGCCGCATGGTTAACAAAATTGTGTGTGCGAACTATAATAGGTGCGATCATACCAGCACTAATGCACCGGATCCCATCAGAACTCCGCAGTTAAGCGTGCTTGGGCGAGAGTAGTACTAGGATGGGTGACCTCCTGGGAAGTCCTCGTGTTGCACCTCTTTTTTTTTTTTTTTTTAACGTCGTGCCGACCTTCATTCTTTAAATGACGCTATCCCGAGTAGGACACCTAAGGGCGAGCCGCAATGGCCTCATCCTCGGCAGGCACCTACGGTACCCGCAAGGCTTCGCGGATAGTGTTACGCTCTCTCGCGCCGCATGGTTAACAAAATTGTGTGTGCGAACTATAATAGGTGCGATCATACCAGCACTAATGCACCGGATCCCATCAGAACTCCGCAGTTAAGCGTGCTTGGGCGAGAGTAGTACTAGGATGGGTGACCTCCTGGGAAGTCCTCGTGTTGCACCTCTTTTTTTTTTTTTTTTTTAACGTCGTGCCGACCTTCATTCTTTAAATGACGCTATCCCGAGTAGGACACCTAAGGGCGAGCCGCAATGGCCTCATCCTCGGCAGGCACCTACGGTACCCGCAAGGCTTCGCGGATAGTGTTACGCTCTCTCGCGCCGCATGGTTAACAAAATTGTGTGTGCGAACTATAATAGGTGCGATCATACCAGCACTAATGCACCGGATCCCATCAGAACTCCGCAGTTAAGCGTGCTTGGGCGAGAGTAGTACTAGGATGGGTGACCTCCTGGGAAGTCCTCGTGTTGCACCTCTTTTTTTTTTTTTTTTAACGTCGTGCCGACCTTCATTCTTTAAATGACGCTATCCCGAGTAGGACACCTAAGGGCGAGCCGCAATGGCCTCATCCTCGGCAGGCACCTACGGTACCGCAAGGCTTCGCGGATAGTGTTACGCTCTCTCGCGCCGCATGGTTAAAAAATTGTGTGTGCGAACTATAATAGGTGCGATCATACCAGCACTAATGCACCGGATCCCATCAGAACTCCGCAGTTAAGCGTGCTTGGGCGAGAGTAGTACTAGGATGGGTGACCTCCTGGGAAGTCCTCGTGTTGCACCTCTTTTTTTTTTTTTTTTTTAACGTCGTGCCGACCTTCATTCTTTAAATGACGCTATCCCGAGTAGGACACCTAAGGGCGAGCCGCAATGGCCTCATCCTCGGCAGGCACCTACGGTACCCGCAAGGCTTCGCGGATAGTGTTACGCTCTCTCGCGCCGCATGGTTAACAAAATTGTGTGTGCGAACTATAATAGGTGCGATCATACCAGCACTAATGCACCGGATCCCATCAGAACTCCGCAGTTAAGCGTGCTTGGGCGAGAGTAGTACTAGGATGGGTGACCTCCTGGGAAGTCCTCGTGTTGCACCTCTTTTTTTTTTTTTTTTTAACGTCGTGCCGACCTTCATTCTTTAAATGACGCTATCCCGAGTAGGACACCTAAGGGCGAGCCGCAATGGCCTCATCCTCGGCAGGCACCTACGGTACCCGCAAGGCTTCGCGGATAGTGTTACGCTCTCTCGCGCCGCATGGTTAACAAAATTGTGTGTGCGAACTATAATAGGTGCGATCATACCAGCACTAATGCACCGGATCCCATCAGAACTCCGCAGTTAAGCGTGCTTGGGCGAGAGTAGTACTAGGATGGGTGACCTCCTGGGAAGTCCTCGTGTTGCACCTCTTTTTTTTTTTTTTTTTAACGTCGTGCCGACCTTCATTCTTTAAATGACGCTATCCCGAGTAGGACACCTAAGGGCGAGCCGCAATGGCCTCATCCTCGGCAGGCACCTACGGTACCCGCAAGGCTTCGCGGATAGTGTTACGCTCTCTCGCGCCGCATGGTTAACAAAATTGTGTGTGCGAACTATAATAGGTGCGATCATACCAGCACTAATGCACCGGATCCCATCAGAACTCCGCAGTTAAGCGTGCTTGGGCGAGAGTAGTACTAGGATGGGTGACCTCCTGGGAAGTCCTCGTGTTGCACCTCTTTTTTTTTTTTTTTTTAACGTCGTGCCGACCTTCATTCTTTAAATGACGCTATCCCGAGTAGGACACCTAAGGGCGAGCCGCAATGGCCTCATCCTCGGCAGGCACCTACGGTACCCGCAAGGCTTCGCGGATAGTGTTACGCTCTCTCGCGCCGCATGGTTAACAAAATTGTGTGTGCGAACTATAATAGGTGCGATCATACCAGCACTAATGCACCGGATCCCATCAGAACTCCGCAGTTAAGCGTGCTTGGGCGAGAGTAGTACTAGGATGGGTGACCTCCTGGGAAGTCCTCGTGTTGCACCTCTTTTTTTTTTTTTTTTTAACGTCGTGCCGACCTTCATTCTTTAAATGACGCTATCCCGAGTAGGACACCTAAGGGCGAGCCGCAATGGCCTCATCCTCGGCAGGCACCTACGGTACCCGCAAGGCTTCGCGGATAGTGTTACGCTCTCTCGCGCCGCATGGTTAACAAAATTGTGTGTGCGAACTATAATAGGTGCGATCATACCAGCACTAATGCACCGGATCCCATCAGAACTCCGCAGTTAAGCGTGCTTGG
This sequence comes from Arachis hypogaea, assembly GCF_003086295.3. NCBI lineage: Eukaryota > Viridiplantae > Streptophyta > Magnoliopsida > Fabales > Fabaceae > Arachis > Arachis hypogaea. Next base: position 40,985,158 of record NC_092041.1, on the reverse strand, counting down.
GCGAGAGTAGTACTAGGATGGGTGACCTCCTGGGAAGTCCTCGTGTTGCACCTCTTTTTTTTTTTTTTTTTAACGTCGTGCCGACCTTCATTCTTTAAATGACGCTATCCCGAGTAGGACACCTAAGGGCGAGCCGCAATGGCCTCATCCTCGGCAGGCACCTACGGTACCCGCAAGGCTTCGCGGATAGTGTTACGCTCTCTCGCGCCGCATGGTTAACAAAATTGTGTGTGCGAACTATAATAGGTGCGATCATACCAGCACTAATGCACCGGATCCCATCAGAACTCCGCAGTTAAGCGTGCTTGGGCGAGAGTAGTACTAGGATGGGTGACCTCCTGGGAAGTCCTCGTGTTGCACCTCTTTTTTTTTTTTTTTTTTAACGTCGTGCCGACCTTCATTCTTTAAATGACGCTATCCCGAGTAGGACACCTAAGGGCGAGCCGCAATGGCCTCATCCTCGGCAGGCACCTACGGTACCCGCAAGGCTTCGCGGATAGTGTTACGCTCTCTCGCGCCGCATGGTTAACAAAATTGTGTGTGCGAACTATAATAGGTGCGATCATACCAGCACTAATGCACCGGATCCCATCAGAACTCCGCAGTTAAGCGTGCTTGGGCGAGAGTAGTACTAGGATGGGTGACCTCCTGGGAAGTCCTCGTGTTGCACCTCTTTTTTTTTTTTTTTTTTAACGTCGTGCCGACCTTCATTCTTTAAATGACGCTATCCCGAGTAGGACACCTAAGGGCGAGCCGCAATGGCCTCATCCTCGGCAGGCACCTACGGTACCGCAAGGCTTCGCGGATAGTGTTACGCTCTCTCGCGCCGCATGGTTAACAAAATTGTGTGTGCGAACTATAATAGGTGCGATCATACCAGCACTAATGCACCGGATCCCATCAGAACTCCGCAGTTAAGCGTGCTTGGGCGAGAGTAGTACTAGGATGGGTGACCTCCTGGGAAGTCCTCGTGTTGCACCTCTTTTTTTTTTTTTTTTTAACGTCGTGCCGACCTTCATTCTTTAAATGACGCTATCCCGAGTAGGACACCTAAGGGCGAGCCGCAATGGCCTCATCCTCGGCAGGCACCTACGGTACCCGCAAGGCTTCGCGGATAGTGTTACGCTCTCTCGCGCCGCATGGTTAACAAAATTGTGTGTGCGAACTATAATAGGTGCGATCATACCAGCACTAATGCACCGGATCCCATCAGAACTCCGCAGTTAAGCGTGCTTGGGCGAGAGTAGTACTAGGATGGGTGACCTCCTGGGAAGTCCTCGTGTTGCACCTCTTTTTTTTTTTTTTTTTAACGTCGTGCCGACCTTCATTCTTTAAATGACGCTATCCCGAGTAGGACACCTAAGGGCGAGCCGCAATGGCCTCATCCTCGGCAGGCACCTACGGTACCCGCAAGGCTTCGCGGATAGTGTTACGCTCTCTCGCGCCGCATGGTTAACAAAATTGTGTGTGCGAACTATAATAGGTGCGATCATACCAGCACTAATGCACCGGATCCCATCAGAACTCCGCAGTTAAGCGTGCTTGGGCGAGAGTAGTACTAGGATGGGTGACCTCCTGGGAAGTCCTCGTGTTGCACCTCTTTTTTTTTTTTTTTTTAACGTCGTGCCGACCTTCATTCTTTAAATGACGCTATCCCGAGTAGGACACCTAAGGGCGAGCCGCAATGGCCTCATCCTCGGCAGGCACCTACGGTACCCGCAAGGCTTCGCGGATAGTGTTACGCTCTCTCGCGCCGCATGGTTAACAAAATTGTGTGTGCGAACTATAATAGGTGCGATCATACCAGCACTAATGCACCGGATCCCATCAGAACTCCGCAGTTAAGCGTGCTTGGGCGAGAGTAGTACTAGGATGGGTGACCTCCTGGGAAGTCCTCGTGTTGCACCTCTTTTTTTTTTTTTTTTTTAACGTCGTGCCGACCTTCATTCTTTAAATGACGCTATCCCGAGTAGGACACCTAAGGGCGAGCCGCAATGGCCTCATCCTCGGCAGGCACCTACGGTACCCGCAAGGCTTCGCGGATAGTGTTACGCTCTCTCGCGCCGCATGGTTAACAAAATTGTGTGTGCGAACTATAATAGGTGCGATCATACCAGCACTAATGCACCGGATCCCATCAGAACTCCGCAGTTAAGCGTGCTTGGGCGAGAGTAGTACTAGGATGGGTGACCTCCTGGGAAGTCCTCGTGTTGCACCTCTTTTTTTTTTTTTTTTTAACGTCGTGCCGACCTTCATTCTTTAAATGACGCTATCCCGAGTAGGACACCTAAGGGCGAGCCGCAATGGCCTCATCCTCGGCAGGCACCTACGGTACCCGCAAGGCTTCGCGGATAGTGTTACGCTCTCTCGCGCCGCATGGTTAACAAAATTGTGTGTGCGAACTATAATAGGTGCGATCATACCAGCACTAATGCACCGGATCCCATCAGAACTCCGCAGTTAAGCGTGCTTGGGCGAGAGTAGTACTAGGATGGGTGACCTCCTGGGAAGTCCTCGTGTTGCACCTCTTTTTTTTTTTTTTTTTAACGTCGTGCCGACCTTCATTCTTTAAATGACGCTATCCCGAGTAGGACACCTAAGGGCGAGCCGCAATGGCCTCATCCTCGCAGGCACCTACGGTACCCGCAAGGCTTCGCGGATAGTGTTACGCTCTCTCGCGCCGCATGGTTAACAAAATTGTGTGTGCGAACTATAATAGGTGCGATCATACCAGCACTAATGCACCGGATCCCATCAGAACTCCGCAGTTAAGCGTGCTTGGGCGAGAGTAGTACTAGGATGGGTGACCTCCTGGGAAGTCCTCGTGTTGCACCTCTTTTTTTTTTTTTTTTTAACGTCGTGCCGACCTTCATTCTTTAAATGACGCTATCCCGAGTAGGACACCTAAGGGCGAGCCGCAATGGCCTCATCCTCGGCAGGCACCTACGGTACCCGCAAGGCTTCGCGGATAGTGTTACGCTCTCTCGCGCCGCATGGTTAACAAAATTGTGTGTGCGAACTATAATAGGTGCGATCATACCAGCACTAATGCACCGGATCCCATCAGAACTCCGCAGTTAAGCGTGCTTGGGCGAGAGTAGTACTAGGATGGGTGACCTCCTGGGAAGTCCTCGTGTTGCACCTCTTTTTTTTTTTTTTTTTTAACGTCGTGCCGACCTTCATTCTTTAAATGACGCTATCCCGAGTAGGACACCTAAGGGCGAGCCGCAATGGCCTCATCCTCGGCAGGCACCTACGGTACCCGCAAGGCTTCGCGGATAGTGTTACGCTCTCTCGCGCCGCATGGTTAACAAAATTGTGTGTGCGAACTATAATAGGTGCGATCATACCAGCACTAATGCACCGGATCCCATCAGAACTCCGCAGTTAAGCGTGCTTGGGCGAGAGTAGTACTAGGATGGGTGACCTCCTGGGAAGTCCTCGTGTTGCACCTCTTTTTTTTTTTTTTTTTTTAACGTCGTGCCGACCTTCATTCTTTAAATGACGCTATCCCGAGTAGGACACCTAAGGGCGAGCCGCAATGGCCTCATCCTCGCAGGCACCTACGGTACCCGCAAGGCTTCGCGGATAGTGTTACGCTCTCTCGCGCCGCATGGTTAACAAAATTGTGTGTGCGAACTATAATAGGTGCGATCATACCAGCACTAATGCACCGGATCCCATCAGAACTCCGCAGTTAAGCGTGCTTGGGCGAGAGTAGTACTAGGATGGGTGACCTCCTGGGAAGTCCTCGTGTTGCACCTCTTTTTTTTTTTTTTTTTAACGTCGTGCCGACCTTCATTCTTTAAATGACGCTATCCCGAGTAGGACACCTAAGGGCGAGCCGCAATGGCCTCATCCTCGGCAGGCACCTACGGTACCCGCAAGGCTTCGCGGATAGTGTTACGCTCTCTCGCGCCGCATGGTTAACAAAATTGTGTGTGCGAACTATAATAGGTGCGATCATACCAGCACTAATGCACCGGATCCCATCAGAACTCCGCAGTTAAGCGTGCTTGGGCGAGAGTAGTACTAGGATGGGTGACCTCCTGGGAAGTCCTCGTGTTGCACCTCTTTTTTTTTTTTTTTTTAACGTCGTGCCGACCTTCATTCTTTAAATGACGCTATCCCGAGTAGGACACCTAAGGGCGAGCCGCAATGGCCTCATCCTCGGCAGGCACCTACGGTACCCGCAAGGCTTCGCGGATAGTGTTACGCTCTCTCGCGCCGCATGGTTAACAAAATTGTGTGTGCGAACTATAATAGGTGCGATCATACCAGCACTAATGCACCGGATCCCATCAGAACTCCGCAGTTAAGCGTGCTTGGGCGAGAGTAGTACTAGGATGGGTGACCTCCTGGGAAGTCCTCGTGTTGCACCTCTTTTTTTTTTTTTTTTTTAACGTCGTGCCGACCTTCATTCTTTAAATGACGCTATCCCGAGTAGGACACCTAAGGGCGAGCCGCAATGGCCTCATCCTCGGCAGGCACCTACGGTACCCGCAAGGCTTCGCGGATAGTGTTACGCTCTCTCGCGCCGCATGGTTAACAAAATTGTGTGTGCGAACTATAATAGGTGCGATCATACCAGCACTAATGCACCGGATCCCATCAGAACTCCGCAGTTAAGCGTGCTTGGGCGAGAGTAGTACTAGGATGGGTGACCTCCTGGGAAGTCCTCGTGTTGCACCTCTTTTTTTTTTTTTTTTTTAACGTCGTGCCGACCTTCATTCTTTAAATGACGCTATCCCGAGTAGGACACCTAAGGGCGAGCCGCAATGGCCTCATCCTCGGCAGGCACCTACGGTACCCGCAAGGCTTCGCGGATAGTGTTACGCTCTCTCGCGCCGCATGGTTAACAAAATTGTGTGTGCGAACTATAATAGGTGCGATCATACCAGCACTAATGCACCGGATCCCATCAGAACTCCGCAGTTAAGCGTGCTTGGGCGAGAGTAGTACTAGGATGGGTGACCTCCTGGGAAGTCCTCGTGTTGCACCTCTTTTTTTTTTTTTTTTAACGTCGTGCCGACCTTCATTCTTTAAATGACGCTATCCCGAGTAGGACACCTAAGGGCGAGCCGCAATGGCCTCATCCTCGGCAGGCACCTACGGTACCCGCAAGGCTTCGCGGATAGTGTTACGCTCTCTCGCGCCGCATGGTTAACAAAATTGTGTGTGCGAACTATAATAGGTGCGATCATACCAGCACTAATGCACCGGATCCCATCAGAACTCCGCAGTTAAGCGTGCTTGGGCGAGAGTAGTACTAGGATGGGTGACCTCCTGGGAAGTCCTCGTGTTGCACCTCTTTTTTTTTTTTTTTTTTAACGTCGTGCCGACCTTCATTCTTTAAATGACGCTATCCCGAGTAGGACACCTAAGGGCGAGCCGCAATGGCCTCATCCTCGGCAGGCACCTACGGTACCCGCAAGGCTTCGTGGATAGTGTTACGCTCTCTCGCGCCGCATGGTTAACAAAATTGTGTGTGCGAACTATAATAGGTGCGATCATACCAGCACTAATGCACCGGATCCCATCAGAACTCCGCAGTTAAGCGTGCTTGGGCGAGAGTAGTACTAGGATGGGTGACCTCCTGGGAAGTCCTCGTGTTGCACCTCTTTTTTTTTTTTTTTTTAACGTCGTGCCGACCTTCATTCTTTAAATGACGCTATCCCGAGTAGGACACCTAAGGGCGAGCCGCAATGGCCTCATCCTCGGCAGGCACCTACGGTACCCGCAAGGCTTCGCGGATAGTGTTACGCTCTCTCGCGCCGCATGGTTAAAAAATTGTGTGTGCGAACTATAATAGGTGCGATCATACCAGCACTAATGCACCGGATCCCATCAGAACTCCGCAGTTAAGCGTGCTTGGGCGAGAGTAGTACTAGGATGGGTGACCTCCTGGGAAGTCCTCGTGTTGCACCTCTTTTTTTTTTTTTTTTAACGTCGTGCCGACCTTCATTCTTTAAATGACGCTATCCCGAGTAGGACACCTAAGGGCGAGCCGCAATGGCCTCATCCTCGGCAGGCACCTACGGTACCGCAAGGCTTCGGGATAGTGTTACGCTCTCTCGCGCCGCATGGTTAAAAAATTGTGTGTGCGAACTATAATAGGTGCGATCATACCAGCACTAATGCACCGGATCCCATCAGAACTCCGCAGTTAAGCGTGCTTGGGCGAGAGTAGTACTAGGATGGGTGACCTCCTGGGAAGTCCTCGTGTTGCACCTCTTTTTTTTTTTTTTTTTTTAACGTCGTGCCGACCTTCATTCTTTAAATGACGCTATCCCGAGTAGGACACCTAAGGGCGAGCCGCAATGGCCTCATCCTCGGCAGGCACCTACGGTACCCGCAAGGCTTCGCGGATAGTGTTACGCTCTCTCGCGCCGCATGGTTAACAAAATTGTGTGTGCGAACTATAATAGGTGCGATCATACCAGCACTAATGCACCGGATCCCATCAGAACTCCGCAGTTAAGCGTGCTTGGGCGAGAGTAGTACTAGGATGGGTGACCTCCTGGGAAGTCCTCGTGTTGCACCTCTTTTTTTTTTTTTTTTAACGTCGTGCCGACCTTCATTCTTTAAATGACGCTATCCCGAGTAGGACACCTAAGGGCGAGCCGCAATGGCCTCATCCTCGGCAGGCACCTACGGTACCCGCAAGGCTTCGCGGATAGTGTTACGCTCTCTCGCGCCGCATGGTTAAAAAATTGTGTGTGCGAACTATAATAGGTGCGATCATACCAGCACTAATGCACCGGATCCCATCAGAACTCCGCAGTTAAGCGTGCTTGGGCGAGAGTAGTACTAGGATGGGTGACCTCCTGGGAAGTCCTCGTGTTGCACCTCTTTTTTTTTTTTTTTTTTTAACGTCGTGCCGACCTTCATTCTTTAAATGACGCTATCCCGAGTAGGACACCTAAGGGCGAGCCGCAATGGCCTCATCCTCGGCAGGCACCTACGGTACCCGCAAGGCTTCGCGGATAGTGTTACGCTCTCTCGCGCCGCATGGTTAAAAAATTGTGTGTGCGAACTATAATAGGTGCGATCATACCAGCACTAATGCACCGGATCCCATCAGAACTCCGCAGTTAAGCGTGCTTGGGCGAGAGTAGTACTAGGATGGGTGACCTCCTGGGAAGTCCTCGTGTTGCACCTCTTTTTTTTTTTTTTTTAACGTCGTGCCGACCTTCATTCTTTAAATGACGCTATCCCGAGTAGGACACCTAAGGGCGAGCCGCAATGGCCTCATCCTCGGCAGGCACCTACGGTACCGCAAGGCTTCGGGATAGTGTTACGCTCTCTCGCGCCGCATGGTTAAGAAAATTGTGTGTGCGAACTATAATAGGTGCGATCATACCAGCACTAATGCACCGGATCCCATCAGAACTCCGCAGTTAAGCGTGCTTGGGCGAGAGTAGTACTAGGATGGGTGACCTCCTGGGAAGTCCTCGTGTTGCACCTCTTTTTTTTTTTTTTTTTTTAACGTCGTGCCGACCTTCATTCTTTAAATGACGCTATCCCGAGTAGGACACCTAAGGGCGAGCCGCAATGGCCTCATCCTCGGCAGGCACCTACGGTACCCGCAAGGCTTCGCGGATAGTGTTACGCTCTCTCGCGCCGCATGGTTAACAAAATTGTGTGTGCGAACTATAATAGGTGCGATCATACCAGCACTAATGCACCGGATCCCATCAGAACTCCGCAGTTAAGCGTGCTTGGGCGAGAGTAGTACTAGGATGGGTGACCTCCTGGGAAGTCCTCGTGTTGCACCTCTTTTTTTTTTTTTTTTAACGTCGTGCCGACCTTCATTCTTTAAATGACGCTATCCCGAGTAGGACACCTAAGGGCGAGCCGCAATGGCCTCATCCTCGGCAGGCACCTACGGTACCGCAAGGCTTCGGGATAGTGTTACGCTCTCTCGCGCCGCATGGTTAAGAAAATTGTGTGTGCGAACTATAATAGGTGCGATCATACCAGCACTAATGCACCGGATCCCATCAGAACTCCGCAGTTAAGCGTGCTTGGGCGAGAGTAGTACTAGGATGGGTGACCTCCTGGGAAGTCCTCGTGTTGCACCTCTTTTTTTTTTTTTTTTTAACGTCGTGCCGACCTTCATTCTTTAAATGACGCTATCCCGAGTAGGACACCTAAGGGCGAGCCGCAATGGCCTCATCCTCGGCAGGCACCTACGGTACCCGCAAGGCTTCGCGGATAGTGTTACGCTCTCTCGCGCCGCATGGTTAAAAAATTGTGTGTGCGAACTATAATAGGTGCGATCATACCAGCACTAATGCACCGGATCCCATCAGAACTCCGCAGTTAAGCGTGCTTGGGCGAGAGTAGTACTAGGATGGGTGACCTCCTGGGAAGTCCTCGTGTTGCACCTCTTTTTTTTTTTTTTTTAACGTCGTGCCGACCTTCATTCTTTAAATGACGCTATCCCGAGTAGGACACCTAAGGGCGAGCCGCAATGGCCTCATCCTCGGCAGGCACCTACGGTACCCGCAAGGCTTCGTGGATAGTGTTACGCTCTCTCGCGCCGCATGGTTAAGAAAATTGTGTGTGCGAACTATAATAGGTGCGATCATACCAGCACTAATGCACCGGATCCCATCAGAACTCCGCAGTTAAGCGTGCTTGGGCGAGAGTAGTACTAGGATGGGTGACCTCCTGGGAAGTCCTCGTGTTGCACCTCTTTTTTTTTTTTTTTAACGTCGTGCCGACCTTCATTCTTTAAATGACGCTATCCCGAGTAGGACACCTAAGGGCGAGCCGCAATGGCCTCATCCTCGGCAGGCACCTACGGTACCCGCAAGGCTTCGCGGATAGTGTTACGCTCTCTCGCGCCGCATGGTTAAGAAAATTGTGTGTGCGAACTATAATAGGTGCGATCATACCAGCACTAATGCACCGGATCCCATCAGAACTCCGCAGTTAAGCGTGCTTGGGCGAGAGTAGTACTAGGATGGGTGACCTCCTGGGAAGTCCTCGTGTTGCACCTCTTTTTTTTTTTTTTTTTAACGTCGTGCCGACCTTCATTCTTTAAATGACGCTATCCCGAGTAGGACACCTAAGGGCGAGCCGCAATGGCCTCATCCTCGGCAGGCACCTACGGTACCCGCAAGGCTTCGCGGATAGTGTTACGCTCTCTCGCGCCGCATGGTTAAGAAAATTGTGTGTGCGAACTATAATAGGTGCGATCATACCAGCACTAATGCACCGGATCCCATCAGAACTCCGCAGTTAAGCGTGCTTGGGCGAGAGTAGTACTAGGATGGGTGACCTCCTGGGAAGTCCTCGTGTTGCACCTCTTTTTTTTTTTTTTACGTCGTGCCGACCTTCATTCTTTAAATGACGCTATCCCGAGTAGGACACCTAAGGGCGAGCCGCAATGGCCTCATCCTCGGCAGGCACCTACGGTACCCGCAAGGCTTCGCGGATAGTGTTACGCTCTCTCGCGCCGCATGGTTAAGAAAATTGTGTGTGCGAACTATAATAGGTGCGATCATACCAGCACTAATGCACCGGATCCCATCAGAACTCCGCAGTTAAGCGTGCTTGGGCGAGAGTAGTACTAGGATGGGTGACCTCCTGGGAAGTCCTCGTGTTGCACCTCTTTTTTTTTTTTTTTAACGTCGTGCCGACCTTCATTCTTTAAATGACGCTATCCCGAGTAGGACACCTAAGGGCGAGCCGCAATGGCCTCATCCTCGGCAGGCACCTACGGTACCCGCAAGGCTTCGTGGATAGTGTTACGCTCTCTCGCGCCGCATGGTTAAGAAAATTGTGTGTGCGAACTATAATAGGTGCGATCATACCAGCACTAATGCACCGGATCCCATCAGAACTCCGCAGTTAAGCGTGCTTGGGCGAGAGTAGTACTAGGATGGGTGACCTCCTGGGAAGTCCTCGTGTTGCACCTCTTTTTTTTTTTTTTTACGTCGTGCCGACCTTCATTCTTTAAATGACGCTATCCCGAGTAGGACACCTAAGGGCGAGCCGCAATGGCCTCATCCTCGGCAGGCACCTACGGTACCCGCAAGGCTTCGCGGATAGTGTTACGCTCTCTCGCGCCGCATGGTTAAGAAAATTGTGTGTGCGAACTATAATAGGTGCGATCATACCAGCACTAATGCACCGGATCCCATCAGAACTCCGCAGTTAAGCGTGCTTGGGCGAGAGTAGTACTAGGATGGGTGACCTCCTGGGAAGTCCTCGTGTTGCACCTCTTTTTTTTTTTTTTACGTCGTGCCGACCTTCATTCTTTAAATGACGCTATCCCGAGTAGGACACCTAAGGGCGAGCCGCAATGGCCTCATCCTCGGCAGGCACCTACGGTACCCGCAAGGCTTCGCGGATAGTGTTACGCTCTCTCGCGCCGCATGGTTAAGAAAATTGTGTGTGCGAACTATAATAGGTGCGATCATACCAGCACTAATGCACCGGATCCCATCAGAACTCCGCAGTTAAGCGTGCTTGGGCGAGAGTAGTACTAGGATGGGTGACCTCCTGGGAAGTCCTCGTGTTGCACCTCTTTTTTTTTTTTTTTTACGTCGTGCCGACCTTCATTCTTTAAATGACGCTATCCCGAGTAGGACACCTAAGGGCGAGCCGCAATGGCCTCATCCTCGGCAGGCACCTACGGTACCCGCAAGGCTTCGTGGATAGTGTTACGCTCTCTCGCGCCGCATGGTTAAGAAAATTGTGTGTGCGAACTATAATAGGTGCGATCATACCAGCACTAATGCACCGGATCCCATCAGAACTCCGCAGTTAAGCGTGCTTGGGCGAGAGTAGTACTAGGATGGGTGACCTCCTGGGAAGTCCTCGTGTTGCACCTCTTTTTTTTTTTTTTACGTCGTGCCGACCTTCATTCTTTAAATGACGCTATCCCGAGTAGGACACCTAAGGGCGAGCCGCAATGGCCTCATCCTCGGCAGGCACCTACGGTACCCGCAAGGCTTCGCGGATAGTGTTACGCTCTCTCGCGCCGCATGGTTAAGAAAATTGTGTGTGCGAACTATAATAGGTGCGATCATACCAGCACTAATGCACCGGATCCCATCAGAACTCCGCAGTTAAGCGTGCTTGGGCGAGAGTAGTACTAGGATGGGTGACCTCCTGGGAAGTCCTCGTGTTGCACCTCTTTTTTTTTTTTTTTTTTTACGTCGTGCCGACCTTCTTCTTTAAATGACGCTATCCCGAGTAGACACCTAAGGCGAGCCGCAATGGCTCATCCTCGGCAGGCACCTACGGTACCGCAAGGCTTCGTGGATAGTGTTACGCTCTCTCGCGCGCATGTTAAGAAAATTGTGTGTGCGAACTATAATAGGTGCGATCATACCAGCACTAATGCACCGGATCCCATCAGAACTCCGCAGTTAAGCGTGCTTGGGCGGAGTAGTATAGGATGGGTGACCTCCTGGGAAGTCCTCGTGTTGACCTTTTTTTTTTTTTACGTCGTGCCGACCTTCATTCTTTAAATGACGCTATCCCGAGTAGGACACCTAAGGGCGAGCCGCAATGGCCTCATCCTCGGCAGGCACCTACGGTACCCGCAAGGCTTCGCGGATAGTGTTACGCTCTCTCGCGCCGCATGGTAAGAAAATTGTGTGTGCGAACTATAATAGGTGCATCTACCAGCACTAATGCACGGATCCCTAGAACTCCGCAGTTAAGCGTGCTTGGGCGAGAGTAGTACTAGGATGGGTGACCTCCTGGGAAGTCCTCGTGTTGCACTTTTTTTTTTTTTTTTTACGTCGTGCCGACTTCATTCTTTAAATGACGCTATCCCGAGTAGGACACCTAAGGCGAGCCGCAATGGTCTCATCCTCGGCAGGTACCTACGGTACTCGCAAGGCTTCATGGATAGTGTTACGCTCCCTCGCGCTGCATGATTAAGAAAATTCTGTGTGCGAACTATAATAGGTGCGATCATACCAGCACTAATGCACCGGATCCCATCAGAACTCTGCAGTTAAGCGTGCTTGGGCGGGAGTAGTACTAGGATGGGTGACCTCCTGGGAAGTCCTCGTGTTGCACCTCTTTTTTTTTTTTTTTTTTTTTTACGTCGTGCCGACCTTCATTCTTTAAATGACGCTATCCCGAGTAGGACACCTAAGGGCGAGCCGCAATGGCCTCATCCTCGGCAGGCACCTACGGTACCCGCAAGGCTTCGCGGATAGTGTTATGCTCTCTCGCGCCGCATGGTTAAGAAAATTGTGTGTGCGAACTATAATAGGTGCGATCATACCAGCACTAAGGCACCGGATCCCATCAGAACTCCGTAGTTAAGCGTGCTTGGGCAAGAGTAGTACTAGGATGGGTGACCTCCTGGGAAGTCCTCATGTTGCACCTTTTTTTTTCTTACGTCGTGCCGACCTTCATTCTTTAAATGACGCTATCCCGAGTAGGACACCTAAGGGCAAGCCGCAATGGCCTCATCCTCGGCAGGCACCTATGGTACCCGCCAGGCTTCGTGGATAGTGTTACGCTCTCTCGCGCCGCATGGTTAAGAAAATTGTGTGTGCAAACTATAATAGGTGCGATCATACCAGCACTAATGCACCGGATCCCATCAGAATTTCGCAGTTAAACGTGCATGGGCTAGAGTAGTACTTGGATGGGTGACCTCTTGGGAAGTCCTCGTGTTGCACCTCTTTATTTTTTTTTTACGTCGTGCCGACCTTCATTCTTTAAATGACGCTATCCCGAGTAGGACACTTAAGCGCGAGCCGCAATGGCCTCATCCTCGGCAGGCACCTACGGTTCCCGCAAGGTTTCGTGGATAGTGTTACCCTCTCTCGCGCCGCATGGTTAAGAAAATTGTGTGTGCGAACTATAATAGGTGCGATCATACCAGCACTAATGCACCGCATCCCATCAGAACTCCGCAGTTAAGCGTGCTTGGGCGAGAGTAGTACTCTGATGGGTGACCTCCTGGGAAGTCCTCGTGTTGCACTTCTGTTTTTTTTTTTTTTTTTTTACGTCGTGCCGACCTTCATTCTTTAAATGACGCTATCCCGAGTAGGACACCTAAGGGCGAGCCGCAATGGCCTCATCCTCGGCAGGCACCTACGGTACCCGCAAGGCTTCGCGGATAGTGTTACGCTCTCTCGCTCCGCATGGTTAAGAAAATTGTGTGTGCGAACTATAATAGGTGCGATCATACCAGCACTAAGGCACCGGATCCCATCAGAACTCCGCAGTTAAGCGTGCTTGGGCGAGAGTAGTACTAGGATGGGTTACCTCCTGGGAAGTCCTCGTGTTGCACCTCTTTATTTTTTATTTTTTATTTTTTTTTTCGTCGTGCCGACCTTCATTCTTTAAATGACGCTATCCCGAGTAGGACACCTAAGCGCAAGCCGCAATGGCCTCATCCTTGGCAGGCACCTACGGTACCCGCAAGGCTTCGTGGATAGTGTTACCCTCTCTCGCGCCGCATGGTTAAGAAAATTGTGTGTGCGAACTATAATAGGTGCGATCATACCAGCACTAATGCACCGGATCCCATCAGAACTCCGCAGTTAAGCGTGCTTGGGCGAGAGTAGTACTCTGATGGGTGACCTCCTGGGAAGTCCTCGTGTTGCACTTCTGTTTTTTTTTTTTACGTCGTGCCGACCTTCATTCTTTAAATGACGCTATCCCGAGTAGGACACCTAAGGGCGAGCCCTAATGGCCTCATCCTCGGCAGGCACCTACGGTACCCGCCAGGCTTCGTGGATAGTGTTACGCTCTCTCGCGCCACCTACGGTACCCACCAGGCTTCGTGGATAGTGTTACGCTCTCTCGCGCCGCATGGTTAAGAAAATTGTGTGTGCAAACTATAATAGGTGCGATCATACCAGCACTAATGCACCGGATCCCATCAGAACTCTGCAGTTAAGCGTGCTTGGGCGAGAGTAGTACTAGGATGGGTTACCTCCTGGAAGTCCTCGTGTTGCACCTCTTTATTTTTTATTTTTTATTTTTTTTTCGTCGTGCCGACCTTCATTCTTTAAATGACGCTATCCCGAGTAGGACACCTAAGCGCGAGCCGCAATGGCCTCATCCTTGGCAGGCACCTACGGTACCCGTAAGGCTTCGTGGATAGTGTTACCCTCTCTCGCGCCGCATGGTTAAGAAAATTGTGTGTGCGAACTATAATAGGTGCGATCATACCAGCACTAATGCACCGGATCCCATCAGAACTCCGCAGTTAAGCGTGCTTGGGCGAGGGTAGTACTCTGATGGGTGACCTCCTGGGAAGTCCTCGTGTTGCACTTCTGTTTTTTTTTACGTCGTGCCGACCTTCATTCTTTAAATGACGCTATCCCGAGTAGGACACCTAAGGGCGAGCCGCAATGGCCTCATCCTCGGCAGGCACCTACGGTACCCGCAAGGCTTCGCGGATAGTGTTACGCTCTCTCGCTCCACATGGTTAAGAAAATTGTGTGTGCGAACTATAATAGGTGCGATCATACCAGCACTAGTGTACCGGATCCCATGAAAACTCCGCAATTAAGTGTACTTGGGCGAGAGTAGTACTAGGATGGGTGACCTCCTGGGAAGTCCTCGTGTTGCACCTCTTTTTTTTTTTTACGTCGTGCTGACCCTCGTTCTTTAAATGACGCTATCCCAAGTAGGACACCTTCGAACAAGCCGCAATGGTCTCATCCTCGGCAGGCACCTACGGTACCCGCAAGGCTTCGTGGATAGTGTTACGCTCTCTCGCGCCGCATGGTTAAGAAAATTGTGTGTTCGAACTATAATAGGTGCGATCATACCAGCACTAATGCACCGGATCCCATCAGAACTCCGCAGTTAAGCGTGCTTGGGCGAGAGTAGTACTCTAATGGGTGACCTCCTGGGAAGTCCTCGTGTTGCACTTCTGTTTTTTTTTTCTTTTACGTCGTGCCGACCTTCATTCTTTAAATGACGCTATCCCGAGTAGGACACCTAAGGGCGAGCCGCAATGGCCTCATCCTCGGCAGGCACCTACGGTACCCGCAAGGCTTCGCGGATAGTGTTATGCTCTCTCGCGCCGCATGGTTAAGAAAATTGTGTGTGCGAACTATAATAGGTGCGATCATACCAGCACTAAGGCACCGGATCCCATCAGAACTCCGCAGTTAAGCGTGCTTGGGCGAGAGTAGTACTAGGATGGGTGACCTCCTGGGAAGTCCTCATGTTGCACCTTTTTTTTTCTTACGTCGTGCCGACCTTCATTCTTTAAATGACGCTATCCCGAGTAGGACACCTAAGGGCGAGCCGCAATGGCCTCATCCTCGGCAGGCACCTACGGTACCCGCCAGGCTTCGTGGATAGTGTTACGCTCTCTCGCGCCGCATGGTTAAGAAAATTGTGTGTGCAAACTATAATAGGTACGATCATACCAGCACTAAGGCACCGGATCCCATCAGAACTCAGCAGTTAAGCGTGCTTGGGCGAGAGTAGTACTAGGATGGGTGACCTCCTGGGAAGTCTTCGTGTTGCACCTTTTTTTTTTACGTCGTGCCGACCTTCATTCTTTAAATGACGCTATCCCGAGTAGGACACCTAAGGGCGAGCCGCAATGGCCTCATCCTCGGCAGACACCTACGGTACCCGCCAGGCTTCGTGGATAGTGTTACGCTCTCTCGCGCCACCTACGGTACCCGCCAGGCTTCGTGGATAGTGTTACGCTCTCTCGCGCCGCATGGTTAAGAAAATTGTGTGTGCAAACTATAATAGGTGCGATCATATCAGCACTAATGCACCGGATCCCATCAGAACTCCGCAGTTAAGTGTACTTGGGCGAGAGTAGTACTAGGATGGGTGACCTCCTGGAAAGTCCTCGTGTTGCACCTCTTTTTTTTTACGTCGTGCTGACCCTCGTTCTTTAAATGACCTATCCCAAGTAGGACACCTTCGAACAATCCGCAATGGTCTCATCCTCGACAGGCACCTACGGTACCCGCAAGGCTTCGTGGATAGTGTTACGCTCTCTCGCGCCGCATGGTTAAGAAAATTGTGTGTTCGAACTATAATAGGTGTGATCATACCAGCACTAATGCACCGGATCCCATCAGAACTCCGCAGTTAAGCGTGCTTGGGCGAGAGTAGTAGTAGGATGGGTTACCTCCTGGGAAGTCCTCGTGTTGCACCTCTTTTTTTTTTGTTTACGTCGTGCCGACCTTCATTCTTTAAATGACGCTATCCCGAATAGGACACCTAAGGGCGAGCCGCAATGGCCTCATCCTCGGTAGGCACCTACGGTACCCGAAAGGCTTCGTGGATAGTGTTACGCTCTCTCACGCCGCATGGTTAAGAAAATTGTGTGTGCGAACTATAATAGGTGCGATCATACCAGCACTAATGCACCGGATCCCATCAGAACTCCGCAGTTAAGCGTGCTTGGGCGAGAGTAGTACTAGGATGGGTTACCTCCTGGGAAGTCCTCATGTTGCACCTCTTTTTTTTTTTTTACGTCGTGCCGACCTTCATTCTTTAAATGACGCTATCCCGAGTAGGACACCTAAGGGCGAGCCGCAATGGCCTCATCCTCGGCAGGCACCTACGGTACCCGCAAGGCTTCATGGATAGTGTTACGCTCTCTCGCGCCGCATGGTTAAGAAAATTGTGTGTGCGAACTATAATAGGTTTGATCATACCAGCACTAATGCACCGGATCCCATCAAAACTCCGCAGTTAAGCGTGCTTGGGCGAGAGTAGTACTCTGATGGGTGACCTCCTGGGAAGTCCTCGTGTTGCACCTCTTTCTTTTTTTTTTACGTCGTGTCGACCTTCATTCTTTAAATGACGCTATCTCGAGTAGGACACCTAAGGGCGAGCCGCAATGGTCTCATCCTCGGCAGGCACCTACGGTACCCGCAAGGCTTCGTGGATAGTGTTACGCTCTCTCGCGCCGTATGGTTAAGAAAATTGTGTGTGCGAACTATAATAGGTGCGATCATACCAGCACTAATGCACCGGATCCCATCAGAACTCCGCAGTTAAGCGTGCTTGGGCGAGACTAGTACTAGGATGGGTGACCTCCTGGGATGTCCTCGTGTTGGACCTCTTTCTTTTTTTTTTTTTTTACGTCGTGCCGACCTTCATTCTTTAAATGTCGCTATCCCGAGTAGGACACCTAAGGGCGAGCCACAATGGCGTCATCCTCGGCAGGCACCTACGGTACCCGCAAGTTTTCGCAGATAGTGTTACGCTCTCTCACGCCGCATGGTTAAGAAAATTGTGTGTGCGAACTATAATAGGTGCGATCATACCAGCACTAAGTAACTTCGAGCAAGAATGCTCAAAACTGAGACTTGGTTAGAGCTCAGTGGTAGTCTAGCTAAAGACAATAAAGAGGCGCTTGCTGGGAGGCAACCCAGCCATTTACAAAGTTTATTTACTAATTAAATAAATTTCTTTTTTTTACAGGTATGTGTCCAAGTATCTTCAAAGGGTAAAAATAGCAATTGATTGAATTCACAGAGTTACAGGGAAATTCGGAAGCTCACTGGCGTGAAAAAGCCAGTAAGAAACATTTTGGGCGTTGAACGCCCAAAAGAAGCACCCACTGGGCGTTCAACGCCAGTAAGGGTAGCCATCTGGGCGTTAAACGCCAGAAAGGAGCATCTTCTGGGTGTTGAACGCCAGAAAGAAGCACCTTCTGGGCGTTTAACGCCAGATTGTTAGCATCCTGGCCGTTCAGAAAAACGCCCAGTGACAAAGGACTTCCTGGCGTTCAACGCCAGAAAAAAGCATCAGCTGGGCGTTGAACGCCCAGGAGAAGCAGCATTTGGGCATTAAACGCCCAAAACATGCATCGTTTGGGCGTTTAACGCCAGGATGGTGGGGAGGAGGTAAAATTCGTTTTTCTTTATAATTTTTCTAAATTTTTATGTTTCAATTCATGATTTCTTGCATAAACATGTTTCAAAATGTCATCCTTCAAAATCAAATTAGTTTCTAAGAACCCTAATTTCTAAAATCCCTTTTTCAAAAATATCAAATATATCTTAATTCATAAAGACAAATTGTTTTCCAATCCAATCCAACTCTTTTAAGTTTGTTTTCAAAACTCAATTATCTTTTTAAAATCTTTTTCAAAATTAAAAATTCAGATTTATCTTTTTAAATATTATTCATATCTTTCTCTTTTTAAACTATATCTTTTTCTTATCATATCTATCTTTTTCTTATTTTCGAAATTTCCCACCCCTCCCTATATATTGAATTCGGCGCCCCTCTCATCATCACCATGCCACACTTGCTCTCCTCCTATCCTTCTCCTTTCTTCTCTTTTGCTTGAGGACAAGCAAAGCTCTAAGTTTGGTGAGTTTATCCGTGAACACAAAAACATACTCATTAAGATCATGGCTCCTAAAGGAAAACAACCCACCCCAAGAGGCAAGAAAGAGAATACTCCAAAGCCACTTTGGAATCAAGGGAAGTTCTTAACTAAAGAACATTCAGACCATTACTACAAAATAATGAGTCACAGATCAGTGATCCCGGAAGTCAAATTTGATCTGAAGGAAGATGAATATTCGGAGATCCAAGAGCAAATTCGAAACAGGAACTAGGAAATTCTAGCCAATCCTGAAACGAAAGTGGGAAAGAACATGGTTCAGGAGTTCTATGCTAATCTATGGCAGACAGACAGGCAAAGAATAATTGGAGCTGCTCTCTATGACCATCGGACCTTAGTCAGAGGAAAGATTGTTCATACCCATCCTGACAAGATCAGGGAGATATTTAAGCTTCCTCAACTGAAGGATGACCCAGACTCCTTTAATAGGAGAATGATGAGGGTAAATAAAGGTCTGGACAAGATTCTAGAGGATATATGCATCCCTAAAGCCAGGTGGACCACCAGCACGACTGGCATCCCAAATCAACTCAAAAGAGAAGATCTAAAACCAGTAGCCAGAGGCTGGCTGGATTTCATTGCGCGTTCCATATTGCCCACCAGCAACCGTTCTGAAGTTACCATTAAAAGAGCAGTAATGATTCACTGCATCATGTTGGGAAAAGAAGTAGAAGTCCATCAACTGATCTCATGTGAACTATACAAAATAGCAAACAGGAATTCCAAGGACGCCAGATTGGCCTATCCAAGCTTAATTTCTATGCTTTGCAAAGATGCCGGAGTGAAGATGGGAATAACAGAGTATATCTCAGTTGAGAGGCCAATCACTAGAATATCAATGGACAGACAACATCTGCAGGATGATTCAAACAAGAAGAGAGCACAGGAAGTCCTTCCAGAACTCCCTCAATTCGAATATTGGGAACATCTTGAGGCTTCTATTTCCAAATTGCAAGAAGCTATGGACCAATTAAAGGAAGAATAGAACAATCAAAGTAGCATGCTTTGCAAACTGCTTAAGGAACAGGAAGAGCAAGGGCGTGATCTAAGGGAGCTGAAGCGCCAAAAATTAATCCTTGAAAAGCACCCCACAGATTAGAGGAACATCTACTTCTCAAAACAACAGGTTGTCGGGTTCCAATTTTTAGCTTTATCTCTGTGATAGTGTTTTTATAGAAATTTACTTAGGAGATATATAGTAGTAGTAGTAGTAGCAGTAGTGGTAATTAGTATATCTATTCTGGTTTTATTCCCAATTAAGTCATAATTTATTTTTCTCATCATCATCAGGCATGAATAAAATAGTAGATAATTAGAATAAAGAAGTAATTTGTTTTTCGAGTTCTTAATAATAAAAATTATAATTAACTATATGTAGTGGCAATACTTTTTGTTTTCTGAATGAATGCTTGAACAGTGCATGATTTTGATCTTGAATTTTATGAATATTGGCTCCTGAAAGAATGAGGAACACGAAAAATATTATTGATGATCTGAAAAATCATGAATTTGATTCTTGAAGCAAAACTCAAAAAAAAAAAATTTGGATCAAGAAAAGGAATAAGAGCCAACAGCCCTTAAAACCAAAAGGCAAGGGTGAAAAGGATCCAAGGCTTTGAGCATCAGTGGATAGGAGGGCCCAAGGAAGTATTTCCAGGCCTAAGCAGCTAAATCAAGCTGTCCCTAACCATGTGCTTGTGGCATGCAGGTCCAAGTGAAAAGCTTGAGACTGAGTGGTTAAAGTCGTGATCCAAAGTAAAAGAGTGTGCTTAAGAGCTCTGGACACCTCTAACTGGGGACTCTAGCAAAGCTGAGTCACAATCTGAAAAGGTTCACCCAGTCATGTGTCTGTGGCATTTATGTATCCGGTGGTAATACTGGAAAACAAAGTGCTTAGGGCCACGGCCAAGACTCATAAAATAACTGTGTTCAAGAATCAACACACTACACTAGGAGAATCAATAATACTATCTAAATTCTGAGTTCCTATGGATGCCAATCATTCTGAATTTCAAAGGATAAAGGGAGATGCCAAAACTGTTCAGAAACAAAAAGCTACAAGCCCCGCTCATCTAATAAGAATCTGAGCTCCATTTAAAACTCTTAGATATTATTACTTCTTAATTTCTTTCATCCTATTTTATTTATCTAGTTGCTTGAGGACAAGCAACAGTTTAAGTTTGGTGTTGTGATGAGCGGATATTTTATACGCTTTTTGGGGGTAATTTCATGTAGATTTTAGCATGTTTTAATTAGTTTTTAGTTAAATATTATTAGTTTTTAGGCAAAAATCATATTTCTGGACTTTACTATGAGTTTGTGTGTTTTTCTGTGATTTCAGGTATTTTCTGGCTGAAATTGAGGGAGCTGAGCAAAAATCTGAGTTAGGCTGAAAAAGGACTGCTGATGCTGTTGAATCCTGACCTCTCTGCACTCGAAATAGATTTTCTGGAGCTACAAGAGTTTAATTGGCGCGCTCTCAACGGCGTTGGAAAGTAGACATCCAGGGATTTCCAGCAATATATAATAGTCCATACTTTGCGCGAAGATAGATGACGTAACTTGGCGTTGAACGCCAAGTACATGCTGCTGTCTGGAGTTAAACGCCAGAAACACGTCATGATCCGGAGTTGAACGCCCAAAACACGTCATGACTTGGAGTTCAACTCCAAGAAAAGCCTCAGCTCGTGGATAGCTTTAGTCTCAGCCCCAGCACACACCAAGTGGGCCCCAGAAGTGGATTTATGCACCAATTATCTTAGTTTGCTCATTTTCTGTAAACCTAGGTTACTAGTTTTCTATTTAAACAACTTTTAGAGACTTATTTTAGACCTCATGACATTTTCAGATCTGAATTACATACTTTTTGACGGCATGAGTCTCTAAACTCCATTGTTGGGGGTGAGGAGCTCTGCAGCGTCTCGATGAATTAATGCAATTGTTTCTATTTCACTCAAACGTGTGTATGGTCCGATCTAAGATGTTTATTCGCGCTTAATTATGAAAGAGGTGATGATCCGTGACACTCATCACCTCCCTCAATCTATGAACGTGTGCCTGACAAACACCTCCGTTCTACATCAGACTGAATGAGCTTCTCTTAGATTCCTTAATCGGAATCTCCGCGCTATAAGCTTGAATTGATGGCGGCCACTCTTGAGAATCCGGAAGGTCTAAACCTTGTATGTGGTATTCCAAGTAGGATTCAAGGATTGAATGGCTGTGACGTGCTTCAAACTCGCGATTGCTGGGCGTGATGACAAACGCAAAAGGATCAACGGATCCTATTCCAACATGATCGAGAACCAACAGCTGATTAGCCGTGCTGTGACAGAGCATCTGGACCGTTTTCACTGAGATGATGGGAGGTAGCCACTGACAATGGTGACACCCTACATACAGCTTGCCGTAGACGTGCTTTACAAACAATTGAGTTGAATATTACATTACAGAAATTCAGAGGACAAAGCATCTCCAAAACTCCAACATATTTCTCATTACTGCACAACAAGTAACGATTTTATTCTCTTTTATTTTTCCAATCTAATAATTCCAACTGATAATTTTAATTAATATCCTGACTAAGAATAATAAAATAAACATAGCTTACTTCAAACCAATAATCTCCGTGGGATCGACCCTTACTCACGTAAGGTATTACTTGGACGACCCAGTGCACTTGCTGGTTAGTTGTACGGATTACAAATTCGTGCACCAAGTTTTTGGCGCCGTTGTCGGGGATTATTCGAGTTTGAACAACTAAAGGTTTATTTTGTTGCTTAGATTAGGAAGAATTTATCCTCTTTTCACTAGAATTGCATCTTTTATTATCCCTTTTTAAAAAAAAATTCTTCAAAAAATATTATTTTTCTTTGTCAATTTTTAATTTTTTCGTGAGTTTAGTGTCTTGTTCTATGTTTGGTGTCAATTATATATTTGATATTTTTCTTTAAAAATTTTCGAACTTGTGTTCTTTGTTCTTCATTGATCTTCAAGTTGTTCTTGTTTATCTTTCTTGTTGATCTTGAGTTTTTCTTGTTTTGTGTCTTTTCTTGTTTCACTTTTGTTCTTTCTAAAGCATTAATCCTCCAAAAGGAATATACCTATTCAAAACAAGTGTTACATTTACTCCCAATTGGCTAGAGTATTGGTTTATATTCTTGATGATTGGGCACCAGTTCTTTTGAAAATCTCTTTCAAAAATAATCTTTCTTGATTTAATCTTGTGCCAAACTTTAAGTTTGGTGTTTTCTTGTTAATTTTGATATAATTTTCAAAAATTTAGTAAAGTTTTCTAAAAATTTTAAGTTTGGTGTTCTTTCTTTTGTTCTTGTGTTCTTGTGAATCTTCAAGGTGTTCTTGAGTCTTTCTTGTGTTTTGATCTTAAAATTTTTAAGTTTGGTGTTCCTTGGTGTTTTCCCTCCAAAATTTTCGAAAATAAGGAGCATTAGATCTAAAAATTTTAAATCTTGTGTCTTTTTTGTGTTTTTCTCTTTCATCATAAAATTCAAAATTAAAAAAAAAACATATATATATATATATCTTTTCTAACTAATTTTAAACTATATTTTCGAAATTTTTTTTTATAAAATTCAGATTTCAATTTCAAAATTTTTTGAAAAATTTTCACAAAATATTTTCAAATTTTTATATATTCCGTTTTTATTTATTCCACTTCTATAAAATAAATAATATCAACATACATATCATCTCCCTTGTTCCATCATGGAATTAAGTGGAAATGCACAGTCCAAGAGGACTTTGGGGTCATATGCTAACCCCACTACTGCTTCATATGAGAGTAGTATCTGTATACCCTCCATTGGAGTTAGTAGCTTTGAGTTGAATCCTTAGCTCATTATCATGGTGCAGCAGAACTGCCAGTATTCCGGTCTTCCACATGAAGAACCTACAGAGTTTCTGGCACAATTTTTACAAATTACTGACACAGTACATGATAAAGAAGTGGATCAGGATGTCTACAGATTATTACTGTTTCCATTTGCTGTAAAAGATCAAGCTAAGAGGTGGTTAAAGAACCAGCCTAAGAACAGCATAAAAACATGGAAACAGCTGTCAGAAAAATTCCTGAATCACTATTTCCCTCCAAAACGGATGACACAGCTAAGGCTAAGCATCCAAGGCTTCAAACAAGGAGATAATGAATCCCTTTATGATGCCTGGGAAAGATACAGAGAAATGCTAAGAAAATGCCCCTCTGAAATGTTTTTAGAATGGGTGCAATTAGACATCTTCTACTATGGGCTTACAGAAAAAGCTCAGATTTCTCTAGACCACTCAGCTGGTGGATCTATACATATGAGAAAAACAATTGAAGAAGCTCAAGAGCTTATTGATACAGTTGCCAGAAATCAGCATCTGTACCTAAGCAGTGAATCTTCCATGAAAGAAGAAGCTAAAATAGTAACTGCTGAACTCAGTCCAGTGGATCAGGCTAATGAATTCAATCAGCAATTAGACTTTCTAACTCAGCAGCTAGCCGAATTCAAGGAATTATTACAGGAAACAAGAATGGCTAACAGGAATATGGAAGTACAGTTAAAGCAGACAGAAAAACAACTATCAAAACAAATAACAGAAGAATGCAAATCAGTTCAACTAAGAAGTGGGAAAACATTAAATACCTCACTTCAAAGCAGCAGGAAGCCAAGAAATGAACAAATGGCTACTCAAAATCCCTCTGAGGACAATCAGAGCCCAGAGAGGAATAATTCTGGCGCTGAACGCCCAGCCCATGCTCATTCCTGGCGTTCAACGCCAGAAACAAGCATGAATCCGGCGTTGAACGCCCAAAGGGAGCATAGTTCTGGCGTTCAGACGCCAGTAACAAATGGGGAGATGGCGTCTAACGCCACTCCAGCTTCCACCCCTAGCATTCAAATGCCAGTGGGGGATCAGTCACATACAAGTGCTGATGACAACCCTTCTAAAAAGGCTTCCCAACCCACTTTTATAGGTAATAAACCTGCAGCAACTAAAGTTGAGGAATACAAAGTCAAAATGCCTTATCCTAAAAAACTCCACCAAGCGGAACAGGATAAGCAATTTGCCCGCTTTGCAGACTATCTCAAGACTCTTGAAATAAAGATTCCGTTTGCAGAAGCACTTGAGCAAATACCCTCTTATGCTAAGTTCATGAAAGAGATCTTAAGTCATAAGAAGGATTGGAGGGAAACTGAAAAAGTTTACCTCACTGAAGAATGCAGTGCAGTCATTCTGAAAAGCTTACCTGAGAAGCTTAAAGATCCTGGGAGCTTTATGATACCATGCACATTAGAGGGTACTTGTACCAAGCAAGCTTTATGTGATCTGGGGGCAAGTATCAACCTAATACTTGCATCTACTATCAGAAAGCTTGGTTTAACTGAAGAAATCAAACCAACCAGGATATGTCTTCAACTTGGGCCATTCGCCTTTCCTACTGACTTTGTGGTGCTGGAAATGGAGGAGCACAAGAGTGCAACTCTCATTCTAGGAAGACCTTTCCTAGCAACTGGCCGAACCCTCATTGATGTCCAAAAAGGGGAAGTAACCTTGAGAGTCAATGAGGAGGAGTTCAAGTTGAATGTTGTCAAAGCCATGCAACATCCAGACACCCCAAATGACTATATGAGTGTTGATATTATTGACTCTCTGGTAAGAGAGGTCAATATGGCTGAGAGTCTCGAATCAGAGCTAGAGGACATATTTAAAGATGTTCAGCCTGACCTGGAGGAATCAGAGAGAATAGTAGAACCTCTGAAAATCCCTCAGGAAGAGGAGAAACCTCCTAAACCCGAGCTCAAACCATTACCACCATCCCTGAAATATGCATTTCTGGGAGAAGGTGATACCTTTCCTGTAATTATAAGCTCTACCTTAGAGCCACAGGAAGAGGAAGCACTAATTCAAGTGCTAAGGACACACAAGACAGCTCTTGGGTGGCCCATCAGTGATCTTAAGGGAATTAGTCCAGCCAGATGCATGCACAAGATCCTATTGGAGGGTGACGCCAAGCCTGTGGTCCAACCAAAAAGGCGGCTGAACCCAGCCATGAAGGAAGTGGTGCAAAAGGAGGTCACTAAATTACTAGAGGCTGGGATTATTTATCCTATTTCTGACAGCCCCTGGGTAAGCCCTGTCCAAGTCGTCCCTAAAAAGGGAGGCATGACAGTGGTTCATAATGAAAAAAATGAACTGGTTCCTACAAGAACAGTTACAGGGTGGCGTATGTGTATTGATTATAGAAGGCTCAATACAGCCACCAGAAAGGATCATTTTCCTTTACCATTCATAGACCAAATGCTAGAAAGACTAGCAGGTCATGAATACTACTGCTTCCTGGATGGATATTCAGGTTATAATTAAATTGCAGTAGATCCCCAGGATCAGGAGAAAACGGCATTCACCTGCCCATCTGGAGTATTTGCATACAAAAGGATGCCATTTGGCCTGTGCAATGCACCTGCAACCTTTCAGAGGTGCATGCTCTCAATTTTCTCTGATATGGTGGAAAAATTCCTGGAAGTCTTCATGGATGACTTTTCAGTATTTGGAGACTCATTCAGCTCCTGCCTTAGCCATTTAGCACTTGTTCTAAAGAGATGCCAAGAGACTAACCTGGTTTTAAACTGGGAGAAGTGTCACTTTATGGTGACTGAAGGAATTGTCCTTGGGCACAAAATCTCGAACAAGGGGATAGAGGTGGATCAAGCTAAGGTAGAGGTAATTGAAAAATTACCACCACCTGCCAATGTTAAGGCAATCAGAAGCTTTCTGGGGCATGCAAGATTCTATAGGAGGTTTATAAAGGATTTTTCAAAAATTTCCAAACCTCTGAGCAACCTGCTAGCTACTGACACGCCATTTATCTTTGATAAAGAGTGTCTGTAGGCATTTGAGACTCTGAAAGCTAAATTGGTTACAGCACCAATCATCTCTGCACCAGACTGGACATTACCATTTGAATTGATGTGTGATGCCAGTGACCATGCCATTGGTGCAGTGTTGGGACAAAGGCATGACAAGCTTCTGCACGTCATTTACTATGCCAGCCGTGTTTTAAATGACGCACAGAAGAATTACACAACCACAGAAAAAGAGCTACTTGCAGTGGTTTACGCCATTGACAAATTCAGATCCTATTTAGTAGTATCAAAAGTGATTGTGTATACTGATCATGCTGCTCTTAAATATCTACTCACAAAGCAGGATTCAAAGCCCAGACTTATAAGATGGGTGTTGCTTCTGCAAGAGTTTGATATAGAAATAAGAGACAGAAAAGGGACAGAGAATCAAGTAGCAGATCACCTGTCCCGAATAGAACCAGTAGAAGGGGTGTCCCTCCCTCTCACTGAGATCTCTGAAACCTTTCCGGATGAGCAACTCTTTGCCATCCAGGAAGTGCCGTGGTTTGCAGACATTGCAAACTACAAGGCAGTGAAATTCATACCCAAAGAGTACCGTAGACAGCAATCAAAGAAGCTGATCACAGATGCAAAGTATTATCTTTGGGATGAGCTGTATCTCTTTAAGAGATGTGCAGACGGAGTAATCTGTAGATGTGTGCCTAAAGAAGAAGCGCAGAAGATCCTTTGGCATTGCCATGGATCATAGTATGGAGGACATTTTGGAAGTGAGCGAACAGCCACAAGAGTCCTCCAAAGTGGCTTCTACTGGCTTACTCTCTATAAAGATTCCCGAGTGTTTGTGCTTAATTGTGAAAGTTGCCAAAGATCTGGCAATCTACCTCACAGTTATGCCATGCCTCAACAAGGGATCTTGGAGATTGAGTTGTTTGATGTATGGGGCATTGACTTCATGGGACCTTTCCCACCATCATACTCAAACACTTATATTCTGGTGGCAGTGGATTATGTATCCAAATGGGTGGAGGCTATTGCAACACCCACTAATGACACTAAAACAGTGTTAAAATTCCTTCAGAAACACATCTTCAGCAGATTTGGTACCCCTAGAGTATTAATCAGTGATGGGGGCACTCATTTCTGCAATAAACAGCTTTACTCTGCTTTGGTTCGTTATGGAGTTAGCCACAGGGTAGCTACTCCATATCACCCACAGACTAATGGGCAAGCTGAAGTCTCAAATAGAGAACTTAAAAGAATCCTGGAACGGACTGTAATTAACCGTAGAAGGGATTGGGCAAGGAGCTTGGATGATGCTCTGTGGGCATACAGAACAACATTCAAGACCCCTATAGGGACCTTTCCATACCAGCTTGTGTATGGAAAGGCATGTCACTTGCCGGTGGAACTGGAACACAAGGCCTACTAGGCAACCAGATTCCTGAACCTTGATGCCAAGTTAGCTGGAGAAAAACGTTTACTCCAGCTAAATGAGCTAGAGGAATTTAGACTCAATGCTTTCGAGAATGCAAAAATTTACAAGGAGAAAGCAAAAAGATGGCATGATAAGAAATTGTCATCCAGAGTCTTTGAGCCGGGGCAGAAAGTTCTGCTATTTAATTCTAGGCTCAAATTATTCCCCGGGAAATTAAAATCCCGGTGGAGAGGTCCATATGTAATTACAAGTGTATCACCATATGGATACGTAGAGCTTCAGGATAATGACTCTAACAAAAAGTTCATTGTTAATGGACAGAGAATTAAACATTATCTTGAAAGTAACTTCGAGCAAGAATGCTCAAAACTGAGACTTGGTTAGAGCTCAGTGGTAGTCCAGCTAAAGACAATAAAGAAGCGCTTGCTGGGAGGCAACCCAGCCATTTACAAAGTTTATTTACTAATTAAATAAATTTCTTTTTTTTTACAGGTATGTGTCCAAGTATCTTCAAAGGGTAAAAATAGCAATTGATTGAATTCACAGAGTTACAGGAAAATTTGGAAGCTCACTGGCGTGAAAAAGCTAGTAAAAAACATTTTGGGCGTTGAACGCCCAAAAGAAGCACCCACTGGGCGTTCAACGCCAGTAAGGGTAGCCATCTGGGCGTTAAACGCCAGAAAGGAGCATCTTCTGGGCGTTGAACGCCAGAAAGAAGCACCTTCTGGGCGTTTAACGCCAGATTGTTAGCATCCTGGGCGTTCAGAAAAATGCCCAGTGACAAAGGACTTCCTGGCGTTCAACGCCAGAAAGAAGCATCAGCTGGGCGTTGAACGCCCAGGAGAAGCAGCATTTGGGCGTTAAACGCCCAAAACATGCATCGTTTGGGCGTTTAACGCCAGGATGGTGGGGAGGAGGTAAAATTCGTTTTTCTTTATAATTTTTCTAAATTTTTATGTTTCAATTCATGATTTCTTGCATAAACATGTTTCAAAATGTCATCCTTCAAAATCAAATTAGTTTCTAAGAACCCTAATTTCTAAAATCCATTTTTCAAAAATATCAAATATATCTTAATTCATAAAGACAAATTGTTTTCCAATCCAATCCAACTCTTTTAAGTTTGTTTTCAAAACTCAATTATCTTTTTAAAATCTTTTTCAAAATTAAAAATTCAGATTTATCTTTTTAAAAATTATTCATATCTTTCTCTTTTAAAACTATATCTTTTTCTTATCATATCTATCTTTTTCTTATTTTCGAAATTTCCTACCCCCCTCCCTATATATTGAATTCGGCGCCCCTCTCATCATCACCATGCCACACTTGCTCTCCTCCTATCCCTCTCCTTTCTTCTCTTTTGCTTGAGGACAAGCAAAGCTCTAAGTTTGGTGTGTTTATCTGTGATCACAAAAACATACTCATTAAGATCATGGCTCCTAAAGGAAAACAACCCATCCTAAGAGGCAAGAAAGAGAATACTCCAAAGCCACTTTGGAATCAAGGGAAGTTCTTAACTAAAGAACATTCAAACCATTACTATAAAATAATGAGTCACAGATAAGTGATCCCGGAAGTCAAATTTGATTAAGGAAGATGAATATCCGGAGATCCAAGAGCAAATTCGAAACAGGAACTGGGAAATTCTAGCCAATCCTGAAACGAAAGTGGGAAAGAACATGGTTCAGGAGTTCTATGCTAATCTATGACAGACAGACAGGCAAAGAATAATTGGAGCTGCTCTCTATGACCATCGGACCTTAGTCAGAGGAAAGATTGTTCATACCCATCCTGACAAGATCAGGGAGATATTTAAGCTTCCTCAACTGAAGGATGACCCAGACTCCTTTAATAGGAGAATGATGAGGGTAAATAAAGGTCTGGACAAGATTCTAGAGGATATATGCATCCCTGAAGCCAGGTGGACCACCAGCACGACTGGCATCCCAAATCAACTCAAAAGAGAAGATCTAAAACCAGTAGCCAGAGGCTGGCTGGATTTCATTGCGTGTTCCATATTGCCCACCAGCAACCGTTCTGAAGTTACCATTAAAAGAGCAGTATGATTCACTGCATCATGTTGGGAAAAGAAGTAGAAGTCCATCAACTGATCTCATGTGAACTATACAAAATAGCAAACAGGAATTCCAAGGACGCCAAATTGGCCTATCCAAGCTTAATTTCTATACTTTGCAAAGATGCCGGAGTGAAGATGGGAATAACAGAGTATATCTCAGTTGAGAGGCCAATCACTAGAATATCAATGGACAGACAACAGCTGCAGGATGATTCAAACAAGAAGAGAGCACAGGAAGTCCTTCCAGAACTCCCTCAATTCGAATATTGGGAACATCTTGAGGCTTCTATTTCCAAATTGCAAGAAGCTATGGACCAATTAAAGGAAGAACAGAACAATCAAAGTAGCATGCTTTGCAAACTGCTTAAGGAACAGGAAGAGCAAGGGCGTGATCTAAGGGAGCTGAAGCGCCAAAAATTAATCCTTGAAAAGCACCCCACAGATTAGAGGAACATCTACTTCTCAAAACAACAGGTTGTCGGGTTCCAATTTTTAGCTTTATCTCTGTGATAGTGTTTTTATAGAAATTTACCTTAGGAGATATATAGTAGTAGTAGTAGTAGCAGTAGTGGTAATTAGTATATCTATTCTGGTTTTATTCCCAATTAAGTCATAATTTATTTTTCTCATCATCATCAGGCATGAATAAAATAGTAGATAATTAGAATAAAGAAGTAATTTATTTTTCGAGTTCTTAATAATAAAAATTATAATTAACAATATGTGGTGGCAATACTTTTTGTTCTCTGATTGAATGCTTGAACAGTGCATGATTTTGATCTTGAATTTTATGAATATTGGCTCCTGAAAGAATGAGGAACACGAAAAATATTATTGATGATCTGAAAAATCATGAATTTGATTCTTGAAGCAAAACTCAAAAAAAAAAAAAATTTTGGATCAAGAAAAGGAATAAGAGCCAACAGCCCTTAAAACCAAAAGGCAAGGGTGAAAAGGATCCAAGGCTTTGAGCATCAGTGGATAGGAGGGCCCAAGGAAGTAATTCCAGGCCTAAGCAGCTAAATCAAGCTGTCCCTAACCATGTGCTTGTGGCATGCAGGTCCAAGTGAAAAGCTTGAGACTGAGTGGTTAAAGTCGTGATCCAAAGTAAAAGAGTGTGCTTAAGAGCTCTGGACACCTCTAACTGGGGACTCTAGCAAAGCTGAGTCACAATCTGAAAAGGTTCACCCAGTCATGTGTCTGTGGCATTTATGTATCCGGTGGTAATACTGGAAAACAAAGTGCTTAGGGCCACGACCAAGACTCATAAAATAACTGTGTTCAAGAATCAACACACTACACTAGGAGAATCAATAATACTATCTGAATTCTGAGTTCCTATGGATGCGAATCATTCTGAATTTCAAAGGATAAAGGGAGATGCCAAAACTGTTCAGAAACAAAAAGCTACAAGCCCCGCTCATCTAATAAGAATCTGAGCTCCATTTAAAACTCTTAGATATTATTACTTCTTAATTTCTTTCATCCTATTTTATTTATCTAGTTGCTTGAGGACAAGCAACAGTTTAAGTTTGGTGTTGTGATGAGCGGATATTTTATACGCTTTTTGGGGGTAATTTCATGTAGATTTTAGCATGTTTTAATTAGTTTTTAGTTAAATATTATTAGTTTTTAGGCAAAAATCATATTTCTGGACTTTACTATGAGTTTGTGTGTTTTTCTGTGATTTCAGGTATTTTCTGGCTGAAATTGAGGGAGCTGACCAAAAATCTGAGTTAGGCTGAAAAGGGACTGCTGATGCTGTTGGATCCTGACCTCTCTGCACTCGAAATGGATTTTCTGGAGCTACAAAGTCCAATTGGCGCGCTTTCAACGGCGTTGGAAAGTAGACATCCAGGGCTTTCCAGCAATATATAATAGTCCATACTTTGCGCGAAGATAGATGACGTAACTTGGCGTTGAACGCCAAGTACATGCTGCTGTCTGGAGTTAAACGCCAGAAACACGTCATGATCTGGAGTTGAACGCCCAAAACACGTCATGACTTGGAGTTCAACTCCAAGAAAAGCCTCAGCTCGTGGATAGCTTTAGTCTCAACCCCAGCACACACCAAGTGGGCCCCAGAAGTGGATTTATGCACCAATTATCTTAGTTTGCTCATTTTCTGTAAACCTAGGTTACTAGTTTTCTATTTAAACAACTTTTAGAGACTTATTTTAGACCTCATGACATTTTCAGATCTGAATTACATACTTTTTGACGGCATGAGTCTCTAAACTCCATTGTTGGGGGTGAGGAGCTCTGCAGCGTCTCGATGAATTAATGCAATTGTTTCTATTTCACTCAAACGTGTGTATGGTCCGATCTAAGATGTTTATTCGCGCTTAATTATGAAAGAGGTGATGATCCGTGACACTCATCACCTCCCTCAATCTATGAACGTGTGCCTGACAAACACCTCCGTTCTACATCAGACTGAATGAGCTTCTCTTAGATTCCTTAATCGGAATCTCCGCGCTATAAGCTTGAATTGATGGCGGCCACTCTTGAGAATCCGGAAGGTCTAAACCTTGTATGTGGTATTCCAAGTAGGATTCAAGGATTGAATGGCTGTGACGTGCTTCAAACTCGCGATTGCTGGGCGTGATGACAAACGCAAAAGGATCAACGGATCCTATTCCAACATGATCGAGAACCAACAGCTGATTAGCCGTGCTGTGACAGAGCATCTGGACCGTTTTCACTGAGATGATGGGAGGTAGCCACTGACAATGGTGACACCCTACATACAGCTTGCCGTAGACGTGCTTTACAAACAATTGAGTTGAATATTACATTACAGAAATTCAGAGGACAAAGCATCTCCAAAACTCCAACATATTTCTCATTACTGCACAACAAGTAACGATTTTATTCTCTTTTATTTTTCCAATCTAATAATTCCAACAGATAATTTTAATTAATATCCTGACTAAGAATAATAAAATAAACATAGCTTGCTTCAAACCAATAATCTCCGTGGGATCGACCCTTACTCACGTAAGGTATTACTTGGACGACCCAGTGCACTTGCTGGTTAGTTGTACGGATTACAAATTTGGGCACCAATGGGTGACCTCTTGGGAAGTCCTCGTGTTGCACCTCTTTTTTTTTTTTTTTTTTTTTACGTCGTGCCACCTTCATTCTTTAAATGACGCTATCCCGACTAGGACACCTAAGGGCGAGCCGCAATGGCCTCATCCTCGGCAGGCACCTACAGTACCCGCCAGGCTTCGTGGATAGTGTTCCGCTCTCTCGCGCCGCATGGTTAAGAAAATTGTGCGTGCGAACTATAATAGGTGCGATCATACCAGCACTAATGCACTGGATCCCATCAGAACTCCGCAGTTAAGCGTGCTTGGGCGAGAGTAGTACTAGGATTGGTGACCTCCTAGGAAGTCCTCGTGTTGCACCTCTTTTTTTTTTTTTTTTTTTTTTTTTTTTTTTTTTTTACACATCGTGCTGACCTTCATTCTTTAAATGACGCTATCTCGAGTAGGACACCTAAGGGCGACCCGCAATGGTCTCATCCTCGGCAGGCACCTACGGTACCCGCAAGGCTTCGTGGATAGTGTTACGCTCTCTCGCGCCGCATGGTTAAGAAAATTATGTGTGCAAACTATAATAGGTGCGATCATACCAGCACTAATGCACCGGATCCCATCAGAACTCGGCAGTTAAGCGTGCTTGGGCGAGAGTAGTACTAGGATGGGTGACCTCCTGAGAAGTCCTCGTGTTGCACCTCTTTTTTATTTTTTTTTTTTTTTTTTTTTTTTTACGTCGTGCTGACCTTCATTCTTTAAATGACGCTATCCCGAGTAGGACATCTAAGGGCGAGCCGCAATGGTCTCATCCTCGGCAGGCACCTACAGTACCCGCAAGGCTTCGTGGATAGTGTTACGCTCTCTCGCGCTGCATGATTAAGAAAATTGTGTGTGCGAACTATAATAGGTGCGATCATACCAGCACTAATGCACCGGATCCCATCAGAACTCTGCAGTTAAGCGTGCTTGGGCGAGAGTAGTACTAGGATGGGTGACCTCCTGGGAAGTCCTCGTGTTGCACCTTTTTTTTTTTTTTTTTTTTTTTTTTTTTTTTACGTCGTGCCGACCTTCATTCTTGAAATGACGCTATCCCGAGTAGGACACCTAAGGGCGAGCCGCAATGGCCTCATCCTCGGCAGGCACCTACGGTACCGCAAGGCTTCGCGGATAGTGTTACGCTCTCTCGCGCCGCATGGTTAAAAAAATTGTGTGTGCGAACTATAATAGGTGCGAACATACCAGCACTAAGGCACCGGATCCCATAAGAACTCCGCAGTTAAGCGTGCTTGGGCGAGAGTAGTACTAGGATGGGTGACCTCCTCGGAAGTCCTCGTGTTGCACCTTTTTTTTTTTACGTCGTGCCGACCTTCATTCTTTAAATGACGCTATCCCGAGTAGGACACCTAAGGGCGAGCCGCAATGGCCTCATCCTCGGCAGGCACCTACGGTACCCGCCAGGCTTCGTGAATAGTGTTACGCTCTCTCGCGCCACCTACGGTACCCGCCAGGCTTCGTGGATAGTGTTACGCTCTCTCGCGCCACCTACGGTACCCGCCAGGCTTCGTGGATAGTGTTACGCTCTCTCGCGCCGCATGGTTAAGAAAATTGTGTGTGCAAACTATAATAGGTGCGATCATACCAGCACTAATGCACCGGATCCCATCAGAACTCCGCAGTTAAGCGTGCTTGGGCGAGAGTAGTACTAGGATGGGTGACCTCCTGAGAAGTCCTCGTGTTGCACCTCTTTCTTTCTTTTTTTTTTTTTTACGTCGTACTGACCTTCATTCTTTAAATGACGCTATCCCGAGTAGGACACTAAGGGCGAGCCGCAATAGTCTCATCGTCGGCAGGCACCTATGGTACCCGCAAGGCTTCCTGGATAGTGTTACGCTCTCTCGCTCCGCATGGTTAAGAAAATTGTGTGTGCAAACTATAATAGGTGCGATCATACCAGCACTAATGCACCGGATCCCATCTAAACTCCGCAGTTAGGTGTACTTGGGCGAGAGTAGTACTAGGATGGGTGACCTCCTGGGAAGTCCTCGTGTTGCACCTCTTTTTTTTTTTTACGTCGTGCTGACCCTCGTTCTTTAAATAACGCTATCCCAAGTAGGACACCTAAGGACAAGCCACAATGGCCTCATCCTCGGTAGGCACCTACGGTACCGGCAAGGCGTCGCGGATAGTATTACGCTCTCTCGCGCTGCATGATTAAGAAAATTGTGTGTGCGAAGTATAATAGGTGCGATCATACCAGTACTAATGCACCGGATCCCATCAGAACTCCGCAGTTAATCGTGCTTGGCCGAGAGTAGTACTAAGATGGGTGACCTTCTGGGAAGTCCTCGTGTTGCACCTCTTTTTTTTTTTTACGTCTTGCCGACGCTCATTCTTTAAATGACGCTATCCCGAGTAGGACACCTAAGGGCAAGCCGTAACGGCCTCATCCTCGGCAGGCTCTTACGGTACCCGCAAGGCTTCGCGGATAGTGTTACGCACTCTCGCGCTGCATGGTTAAGAAAATTGTGTGTGCGAACGATAATAGGAGAGATCATACCAGAACTATTGCACCGGATCCCATCAGAACTCTGCAGTTAAGCGTGCTTGGGCGAGAGTAGTACTAGGATGGGTGACCTCCTGGGAAGTCCTCGTGTTGCACCTCTTTTTTTTTTGACGTCGTGCTGACTCTCGTTCTTTAAATGACACTATCCCGAGTAGGACACCTAAGGACGAGCCGTAATGGCCTCATCCTCGGTAGCCACCTACGGTACCCGCAAGGCGTCGCGGATAGTGTTACGCTCTGTCGCGCCGCATGGTTATGAAAATTTTGTGTGCGAACTATAATAGGTGCGATTATACCAGCACTAATGCACCGGATTCCATCAGAACTCCGCAATTAAGCGTGTTTGGGCGAGAGTAGTACTAGGATGGGTGACCTCCTGGGAAGTCTTCGTGTTGCACCTCTTTTTTTTTTACGTCGTGCTAACCCTCGTTCTTTAAATGACGCTATCCCGAGTAGGACACCTAAGGACGAGCCGTAATGGCCTCATCCGTCGGTAGGCACCTACGGTACCCGCAAGGCGTCGCGGATAGTGTTACGCTCTGTCGCGCCGCATGGTTATGAAAATTTTGTGTGCGAACTATAATAGGTGCGATCATACCAGAACTAATGCACCAGATCCCATCGGAACTCTGCAGTTAAGCGTGCTTGGGCGAGAGTAGTACTAGGATGGGTGACCTCTTGGGAAGTCTTCGTGTTGCACCTCTTTTTTTTTCTTTACGTCTTGCCGACGCTCATTCTTTAAATGACGCTATCTGTTCAACTAGCCAGCAAGTGTACTGGGTCATCCAAGTAATACCTTACGTGAGTAAGGGTCGATCCCACAGAGATTGTTGGTATGAAGCAAGCTATGGTCACCTTGTTAATCTCAGTTAAGTGGATTTATAGGGTCAAATGTAATTGGATTAGATAATTAAAAGATAAATAAAATAAAAAAAGGATGGAAATACTTATGTAGATCAATAGTGGGAATTTCAGATAGGCGTGTGGAGATGCTAGAATCCTCTCGAATCTCTACTTTCCTATTGCTTTCATCCAATCCTTCTTACTCCTTTCCATGGCAAGCTGTATGTAGGGTATCACCATCATCAATGGCTACTTTTAATCCTCTCGAGAAAATGGTCCAAATGCTCTGTCACAGCACGGCTAATCATCTGTCGGTTCTTAATCAGGTTGGAGTAGAATCCTTTGATTCTTTTGCGTTTGTCATCACGCCCAGCCTTCAGGAGTTTGAAGCTCGTCACAGTCATTCAATACCGGAATCCTACTCGGAATATCACAGACAAGGTTAGACTTTTCGGATCCCCATGAATGCCGCCATCTATCTAGCTTATACCACGAAGATTCTGTTGGGGAATCTAAGAGATATGCGCCCGGCCTAAAGTAGAACGGAAGTGGTTGTCAGTCACGCGCGTTCATAGGTGAGAATGATGATGAGTGTCACGGATCATCACATTCATCAAAGTGTTGTGCAACGTATATCTTGGAATAAGAATAAAAGAGAATTGAATAGAAGATAATAGTAATTGTATTGAAAGTTGAGGTACAGCAGAGCTCCACACCCTTAATCTATGGTGTGTAGAAACTCCACCGTTGAAAATACATAAGTGAAAGGTTCAGGCATGGCCGAATGGCCAGCCCCCTAAAACGTGATCAATAGCCTCCTAAGATGAAGAATAAAACAAAACTGAGACCAAAGATGTCTAATACAATAGTAAATTATCCTGTTTATACTAGACTAGCTACTAGGGTTTACATGAGTAAGTAATTGATGCATAAATTCACTTCCGAGGCCCACTTGGTGTATGTTTAGGCTGAGATTGATCTATCCACGAGCTGAGGCTTTTATTGGAGTTGAACGCCGAGTTATAGCATGTTTTTGGCGTTCAACTTCGGGTTATGACGTGTTTCTGGCGTTTAAGTCTAGAAGCAGCATGTACTTGGCGTTGAGCGCCACTTTACGTCCTCAATTCCCGAATAAAGTATGACTATTATATATTGCTGGAAAGCTCTGGATGTCACTTTCCAACGCCGTTGAGAGCGCGCCATTTGGAGTTCTGTAGCTCCAGAAAATCCATTTCGAGTGCAGGGAGGTCAGATTCCAACAGCATCAGCAGTCCTTTTGTCAGCCTTTTTCAGAATTTTGCTCAAGTCCCTCAATTTCAGCCAGAAATTACCTGAAATCACAAAAAAACACACAAACTCATAGTAAAGTCAGAAATTGAATTTAACATAAAAACTAATGAAAACATCCCTAAAAGTAGCTTGAACTTACTAAAAACTACCTAAAAACAATGCCAAAAAGCGTATAAATTATCCGCTCATCACAACACCAAACTTAAATTGTTGCTTGTCCCCAAGCAACTAAAAATCAATTAGGATAAAAAGAAGAGAATATACTATAAATTTCAAAATATCAATGAATATTAATTATAATTAGATGAGCGGGACTTGTAGCTTTTTGCTTCTGAACAGTTTTGGCATCTCACTTTTTCCTT